>NW_027633513.1:62036-98975 GCF_053919585.1 Euprymna scolopes
CTCGGACGACAAATATCAAAATATTAGCCGAAAACATTAATTCCTTCCTCCTCAACTGGACAGTTTTCTATAAGGAGTGGTCGATTTTTTTACGATACATTTTTACAAGTTATCGTATCAGTTGCAGTGTCTTTGCCAAATATTAACACTCCGAACGTCCAGTCCCGTCGGTCCTGGATATGACCTTAAACTATATCCGATGGTGAGGCCCAGCTTAAGGGATTTTGGAAGTGTGGAGCAACCCTTTAATTTCCATTGCTCCCAGATCCACCCTGTCCCGAAGTGGTAGTACCTGTCTGGGTCCCAACTATGGGTTAAATAGAAACCGACTTGGAAAAAAAATATATATTCTATTAAAAAAATGTCCTTCAAAATCACTGGAGTCAGAATTAAATAAGCTTAAAAGGGTTGATATGCCGTATAACAACTAACCAAACCGAATCCAGTTCTGTCATGGAGCTGTGGTAGGGCGTCAGATTTGTTTTTTCATTTTCTTTTCCGCCTTTGCGTTACCGATTCGGGGGTAATATCCCTTGAGAGCGTATGATGGTTATATGAGAAAATAAAGCTGTGTACGCATTATTGCTGTTTCTGTTCTGTGCCTTATGTTATACATTAGTACATTAGGGGTCATTTCGAGTTAAAAGTGTATTTACTGCACCCATGTGAACTAGAGAAAATCATCATTTAAATGGGTATGTTTTGTGTAAATAACTAACAATTAATACCAAATATGGCTGGCTAAACGGGTGATCAAAAAGTAAGATCGAGCGTACCGGAAAACGAAATGAGACCAAATTGACAACTGACCTTTGTTTTTGTTTTTGTTGGGTTTTGTTGTTGTTGTTTTTTTTTTTTTGCTTGAACTTTGCGCTTTTCGGGTTATTTTGTTATGTTTTATTTTCTTGCTGGTTTTATTTGGGGAGTTTTTTTTTTTGTCAGTGATTATACTTATAGGTAAACACATTAGAAACAATTCAAATATTGGAAGGCACTTAAACCATAAAAATAACGGCATCAGCACACACATTGTTTGTTTTGTTTTGTTTTTAGTTAAATCCGGCTAAAAGAAAAAACTAAAACTAAAAAATAATCCGAAAACCGCAAAGTTCAAGCCAAATTGAAATTTTTATTCGTTACGTTTGAATAAAAAAATAATTATTAAAGCAAAATGCGTCGTATTTTCGTCGAGTATTTTTTTTTTTTAAAGAAAATAAAATGTACTCATTTTTGTTTACAAGTGCTACTAATCTGGACTTGCACCAATTTTGTTGTTAATAATTACCTATAATTATAATCTCTGGCAAAAATAACCACCCCCACCCAAAAAAACGTACCCCCCAAAATGTCCAATAAATTAAAACATAACAAAATAACCCGAAAAGCGCAAAGTTCAAGGAAAACAAAAAAAAACAGAAAACGAAAAAAGGTCAGTTGTCAATTGGGTCGCATTTCATGTTACGTTACGCTGCATCTGACTTTTTGATCCCCCGTCTGGTCGGCCATATTAGATATTCATTTTTAGTTATTTACACGAGACATACCCATTTAAATGATGATTTTCTCTAGTTCACATGGGTGCAGTAAATACACTTTAAACTTGAAATGACCCCTAATGTACTAATG
This sequence comes from Euprymna scolopes, assembly GCF_053919585.1. Taxonomy (NCBI): domain Eukaryota; kingdom Metazoa; phylum Mollusca; class Cephalopoda; order Sepiida; family Sepiolidae; genus Euprymna; species Euprymna scolopes. The sequence continues at coordinate 63,663 of NW_027633513.1, forward strand.
TATAACATAAGATACAGAAAAGAAACAGCTATAATGCGTACACAGCTTTATTTTCTCATATAACCACCGTATGCTTTCAAGGGATATTACCGATTCGAGCCTGCCTCCTACGATACACCTCCAAACACTTGGACAATGCCGAGCACCCAGGCTACTTTTTTTTTTACAAGGCGGTCACCACTTATCAAGGCCCACAAGCTACTCAGGGATAAATGTTATTGTAATTACAGTACGTTAGTGTGGAGATTTAATAAAGTGTCTACTTAAGGGGGGGGTAATCAGGCACTTGTTCACGCTGGACCCGAAGACATCCAGGTTGTAATCAGGTGGGAAGCAGGCAGAGCTGGGTGTCCGTGGGTGTCTTGGCCTTTTTGTTGGTGGAGTGGACACGATGGACACTACCGAACGAGCCGGCGATCAGCTGGTATACCAGTCCTTCCTTTCTTCCTCTAGCAGACCTCTAGCTTCTACTTTATACAGAAATGGTTTTATACTACTATTTTTATCAGGATATCTATGGCACTATCGTGATCTATTTAAAAAAAATCATAGTCCAATTAAAATGAATCACAACAAACGGCATGATGTAATGATGTATGTTTGCTTGTGTTCCTTGCGTGAATTGTCCACTTATCTATTTCATTGAGATAAGGAAATGCTGAAGAATGTATTAGACCAATATAAAAACATCACCTGTCTCACAGACCTGATATACACGGGGTGATAAATAAATGCTACCTGCAATATGATTTCTGCTCATGTGATCTGAAATTAATCTCACAATGAAAGAAAACAATGCATGGACACAAAACAGAACTCACAGAAGCTTTTTCTCGAACACACAAGTAGAAAAAAAAACAAAGAAAAAAATAGCTGAAAAATATAATGACTTAATCAACAGTTGCATATAATGTAACCATATCTTTGCACATTCTTGTCAACACACACACACACAGGAGATGTTGGCCAGGAATTTAAAGATGTATATTAAGCTCGTATAAAAACAGAATAAAACTATAAAATGGTTCGGTAAGTTTAGCAAATACGTTTTGTCTAATGATGTTTTTTGTTGGTGAAGCAGGGTAAAGTAGCTTGCGTTTTTTTATGTAGTTTAGGATGTTACAGTTACATATAGATTTAAATATCTGGAAAACAGGACGCCATCTAAGAGACATTATTAAATCGGATGTTGAATGCAACAGACGTTCACGCTGGAAGTAAAATAAATATTAATACTGATGATGACGAAACTAAGACGAATACATGTATCGCCGTCCTACTGGTCTATATTTCTGTAAAAGTGAGAATGTCTGCGAGGATACTTCTCAACCTATATATTCATCGAATTCTTAATCTACAGACGTAACAATTGGTATATAGTGTGTTCAGACATGTGGAAACTTTTAATCTTTTTTTTTTTAATCCGGTAAATCGGGTTGCTAAGTGGTCAAATTAAAAAAAAATGATACTTGTGAGTAATCTGACTTTAAGCTCTTTGTAAAGTTTAACAAAGCCTGAAAACACTTTTTAAAGATCTAGTCAATTTGTCTAATGGTTATCGTACTTGGCTCTCTGTCACATTTTCATTCCGTTTTTTTTTAAATTCATTTTAAAAGGAATCCAACGTAATATTTATACCGGGTAACACCATGTATATTTTCTAGTGCATTTCTAAAAGTATAAGTGTTAGTTATTACTAATAATTGTAAACGTACTGTAATATTACATGTCCAGGTGTCCATCAATTAGAAACTTTATTGAAAGTGTCATAAGATCAGTCTTATCCATTCTTACTAGTTTTACTGTACAAAAAGCATTCCTATAATCTATAATGTAGTCTCACCTGTATGTATGTCTGCCTAAAACTTTCGACGACAATTGGCTAAAAACATAAATTCCTTCACCCTCAACTGGACCTTTTTCTACTGGGAGGGGTCGTTTTTTTTCTCCGATATTTTCGAAAGTCATCCCCTCTTTTCGATTGACTAGCCTTGATTTATACCTTTGCCAGTTCCGGTTTGCCGATGGACGCAACAGGTAACACGTCACTTTTTTCACGTTCTTTTTCCTCCTTCGCGATACGGGTTCGAGCCTGCCTGCCTACTACCAATTTTTTTTTATTTATTTGGCTTAACACTCATTCCTAAACACCCAGGCAATACCGGGCACAAACGACCGTCTTAAATAAATCGACCTTAATATATTTAAAAAAGAGAGATCGAAAAAGAAGAGCAAAGACAAAGTAATTAAACTTTTCTATCGTGTTTCCGATTTTTGATTTGCATTTACGTGGTAATTTGGTTAGAGTATTTGGAAAAATAAATTGTAAAATGTGATATTCTCCTTAATGGTTACAGGTTAAATCTTTAGGGTGGGAGACCGAAAAAATACAATAGCGAATTGTTTAGGACCTCTATCTAATCATGGCTTTAGGAACGAGAGCATGTTACCACCATGAAGTTAATAAAGGGCTCCGCTAGAAATTCAGTCCAAATTTTCGAGTTCGACAGGATGTACCTGAAGACAGTCGGAGGTTAAATCGATCGAAACGTTGTGAAAATCACAAAAGATGAAAACGGTAGTTTGATGAATACAAATAATACTCTTCTATGCTATCATCTATACTTCTTGTTATTGCTGATTATCGTTCTAATCAACCATTAAGACCCTATGATTTGTTTAAAAATTGACTATACCAAAACTCAGAAAAATGTAAATTAGGCGATGGGCGTTAACCAGCATCACTTTTTTCGCATAGACTCTAAATCATTTGAAGTAAATGTAGTCAACAACTAACACCTTTAAGATTATAGGTTGTGCACTTTAATTATTTGCTTTAAGATTGCAGTTTACAAACATTTACATGAGTTACAAATAGCATTACATATATTTTTATGAGCATCTGTTATAATATCTCTATATGTGTATATCTATAAAAGTGAGAATGTGTGGGTCAATTCTCTATCTATATACTAAACAATTATTTTAGTCTACTGACTTACATTTTTGTATATAAGAAATGCATATATCTGGAAAACGTTTTAATCTGTTTTCCTTCCGAGCAGAGTATGCTAATGGAAAATATTGTATTTTTTTTACTTGGAGGTCATTGACTATTTATTTGTGGGTAAACAGTTTGAGGTATGCGCATCGCGACCGTGGAACATGGCGGATTTTCATGTTACGAATAAGTATGTTCGAAAACACTTTGTAAAGATCGTGTAAAGCTGGTCTAATTGTTTTCGTACTTGAGTCAGTCTTCAGGTTTTGGGATCAGTTTAAGCTTGTGTCTTTTTTATTTCACTTTGAAATGAACTGTTTAGGAAAAAAAACAGCACTCGCATCAATTTATGTATGAATTAAAATATAATATTTTTGCGTATTTAACGACCAGGCCATATCAGGTTGCGTACTAGTGTATATATATATATATATATATATATATATATATATATATATATATATAAAGAGAGAGAGAATAATCATTTACTTGAAATTTACTCGGTTTATACTACAAATCGTAATGCTTCTTTATACATAAAGATTGTATAATGAATACACATCTTTTTTTTATAAGTTTTGTAAATTTAGAAAGAAGTTCATGCTAACCAGGCTTTTTTGTTTGGTTCCAAAGCATATATAGTGTAGGTTAACAATTCTCTAAGTTACAAATATGAAGTTTTCTCAGTTGGTTATTTATAATTTTGAACAGTAATAAATAACCAGCTGAGAAAACTTGATATTTGATACTTGCAGAATTATTAAACTACACATTATACATATAAAATGTGTTTGTGCGTGCTCTATTTTTTCCTCCTTGCTTCCAGTTTATGTCGAGAGATTTACTTCAAAACTTCTTCGTCACGTTTAAAAAAAATCTTTTGCGCTAAATTTGAATTATATAATCAGAATCCATTAATCTTATTTCGTCCTAATTACCTTTCCGCAGTGACTTTGAACCAAGTAAATGTTAAACTTTAATTTTTGTTTGCTTTCTTGTTTCGGTTTTGCCCTCCATTTCTCATCTGGAAACACACTTAATTCCAGACACGCACCAACGGAGACCCCATCGAGACTGTGGCTAATCTCATCGCACAGGATTTTCCCCGTCGTATTCGTTTATTTTTTATGTCACACGGCAACACGCATGCGCCGTTAAATATAATGATTTATGTAAAAATTGGTGGCCATTTTTTCTCTAGCTCGGTTTCTCATTTTTCACAGATTTTTTTTTTTTTTACAAAATTATTTAATATGTATTCATATTTTTACATTGTATTTTTGAGAAAATGGTTTAATATTTTTCTTCCAGATAGATATTAATTTTGGATGGGTGTGCATTTTCCTGGATTCTTTATTTATAGTGGGTCCTTGCTTTATCAAATGTTTTTTTAAGCACTTTTAAACATATAAAGGTTACTTATTTTAATCATTTTCCGTAATTTGTAATAATACATAGACATATTTTATATATTTTTCATTTAAAATTATTTAATATATTTGAATGGCCTATATAACTCATAACGTCGTATTAATTGGATTTATCCCTTAGGTCGATCGTCGCGTTATCCTTTTTTTTATTTTCATGAATTAAAACGCATTCATTTTATAATTTTTTTCTGGAGGTTAAGTTATTTTGTTTTAAATATGTTTACGATATTATTATAAAAAAATTAATATTTTTATCATGGAAAAGTAATATTTTCAGCTGGATAATATTAACTATTACATAAGTTTGCATTTTTCTGGATTATTTTTTTATGTTTGGTAAATTGTATCAGCAGTTTTTGTTAAGGGATGATTAATTTAAAAAAAAAAACTTTTATATATTAAATTATTTTTTTCATGCATTTTTAATGTAATTTTTCTCGTTAATTATTTATAATATCAGACATGAAATTATTCATGAATTATCATTTCGTAAAATATTAGAGAGTAGGCACATTCGTAGTAAAACTGTTCACCAATGAATGCTAATGGAATTTTATTCACTAAATATAATTTTATGGAAGTGACAATTTAATTTGTCATATCTATATCTCTGATGCTATTAAAAATAAGCTTCACTTAAGGGGAGATTTTAAAAATGTAATCATTAATGTCTACTACAGATTGGTTAATTTATGTGTATTTTTCTCCTACATGCATTATTATTAACATTTAAATAACCAATGTTTTTTTCCGTAAAGCACAAAAAACATTACTAATCTCTGTAAAACAAATATGAAAGAAGTAGAAAAAAATCAAAGTAAATAGTAGACATATCAAATTTTCCTTTAATGTTCAACTATATTTGGCCAGCACGCTGAAATCATATCCCAACCTACACAACTGGCAGCCTATGAGAAATACCTTGAGTCTATAGATAAGTCTTAACTTAATCTTTCTTTTTTAGTCAGAATTTACTTTCGCTTTAAAACAAAAAACAAATGAGAGTAATCGATTAATGTAATCCATCTTCAAAACCGTCCCCTCCTCTTTTTACAGATTGAAGTGTTAAGATAACAAAACAATGCGATTCTATTAGAAGTTATTTTTGGAGTTGCGTTACAGACGAGTTATTTTGAGCGTGCAAATGCACCAATAATTAGACTTAACAAATTAGATTCAATCTCGTGATTTTAGAATGCGAATTCTAATGCATTATGCGTAGCATATATGTGGATTTTTTTTTTTAAATCCACGTCAGCCTGCAATTATTTAACGATATTTGTTCGAAAAGACGTATTTGCAATGTTAGGCATTATGTAAAGATCGGGTGGTATTGAGTCGATTAAACTCGAACGCGCTCTTTTACTTCATAGTAAACTAACAGGCAGGCCTGACACAGCCCGGAAATGACTGATGATCAAGAAATGTTTACCTCCATGCATTTTAATGTCATCGATAACTGTGAAATCGCCCATTTCTTTTTCAATTAAATTGATTCGTTGCTTGGTCTATTTGGGGAAGCACCGTGTTGCACTGGAAGAAAGCCTCACATGCCTTTCCGTTAATTCACAATGTATTGTATTCTATTACAAAGAATTACTGTTTATTTTATAACAATTTTATAACATAACTGCTTCAATCAAAGTTTAAATGGAAATATCAAGTACCCTGGTTCAATTGTGCTTAATACAGAAACACTTATTTCGAACGAGGTCCTGGTATATAAAATAACCTTCTGCTTATTTTATATCTATTGTTCCTTTTTTCCACGGATTTTTGTATTATCGATACTCATCGAAGACATACCCTTATGTCTTACAATAGCATTGATGAATAACGTACGTAAGAACACGGATAAGCCCATAATGTACATTGGTATTACTTTTTTTTTAAATCGACCTATACGTTTAGGAGTCCATAGGGAACGAACTCCCATACATGCATAATTCCTTTTTATATAATAGTAGAGATATGGATAGAAATATAGATTAGAATGAAATAATATTGATTCTCGGATATGTAGACATGGAAGACGTTCTCTTGTAAGCTTAATATAAAAAAAAAACAACGCTGAAGAACGTGTAACGTGTATGCAAATCTTTTACCTGGTATAAGTTGTCAGCAATTATAAATATGAAATTGAATAGTTATCCCCGACTTCAATAGTTAGTTTCTTTGTTATTTTGCTTTGCCAGTTCTTATTTCCGAACCAGAATTCTTTTATCTAGGAAAATTAATATGGATGAACGAAGAACGTCCTAAATTATTTATTTTAGAGAAACAATTATATGGTGTAAATATGCTGTTGGATAAGGAATAATTACTCAACATATCTATTCGCGTGGTTCTTTAGCTATAAAATAATCGAGGAAACGTTCTTATTTGTAAAATATATTTATATTTTCTTAGTTTTAATAGGCTTTCAGGATCATTCGAATTCGAATCGTATATTGTTAAATGCGGCATCAGATAGTTATTATAGACAAAAAAATCAATACAAATTGAAGGCGATTAGACACACAATGATTACAAGAAATAAAAAAAAATTAAAATTGGTTTCGTCACGAAACCTATTAAATAGAGTAATCTATTAGTTAAGTCTACGTACATTTTGTCTTGTAGACAAGATTTAAATGTGGAAGCGCACAAAATACAAAGTTAACAAGGAATCGGCGTGATAATGCAGGTGTCTGACAAATCAGATCAATAAGTTAAATTGGGTTAAGTCCTGAGAAACATGTATTCAGTTTTATATATTTGAAACATACAAAAGACGTTCCAAAAATTAAAAAAAATCCAAACAAAGACAAACTATTTTATTATTTTAAATCTAAAAAAAAATGAAAAACTTGTCGGGACATTGTGCTTCGCATTTTTCTTTTCTACATAGTCATAGCCATTTCCAATGCACTTTTGTCAGCGATGAACTGTGGCTGTTCATGACTGTCCGGAGCACGCTTTCTCATACAAGGGTAGTTCCATGAGTAATTTTTTTCTATTTTCTTTCAACTCTCAATACACTTTGACCCGGGATTAAATAACACGTATATTCGTCTGAGACACGCCCCGACAGTTTTTACTTTCTTAGAGTCTTGCACTACCAATTTCTGCAAAAAAGTGATAAAACTTCCATGTCATTAATGCAGTCCCCTGTGATATATAAGAAGGAAATAAAAACAAGGATACCTTCCTCCTGGAACGACCCTTTTATTATTTAGTTTGTGAATAATGATATGATTTAAGCAGAAAAATATCTAATACTCGGGTATTATGAAAGCGAAAGCAATAATCGATTTCCAAGTCCAATCGCCATGATTGTGTCACCAAAGTGTACTTGTGATAGTCGCTGGATAGAAGGGATTGATATTGCGAAAAAAAAAGAACATTTTTCTTTGCTTCTGTTTTTTCTTTTTCTTATTTTTGTATATCGTATGGAGAAAAAATAGAACTAAAGTAGTATTCCAGATTAACCGATAAACATGTTTTGCTGAATATTTATGCTGTCTTATGTAAAACATGTTATTCATATCTCGCGAAGAAATATTGTGGTAAGCAGACATAATAAACTCAAATAGGAATGAGGAGCTACGCATCCATCGCAAAAGATTGAAAATAGAAACACACAGCACACTTATATATACTAGCAGAAAAATGCGGCGTTGGCCTGACTGAATAATGATAAACAGATGATGCACACGCCGATAATTTTGTCATCGCATCAGTTAAATCACCAATTTTTCAATGGCTTCATCTGCTTTACTCAGGGACACATCGGGGTTCACTGGGATGAAGGCGCATGAGTCTGCGCAGTCATATAGTATACAAAACAGTCTAGTGTATACTACACTGTAGAGAACCTAGTGTTGAGTATATGAATTTATTTTTATTTTTTTGTATATATAACAGATTAAAATGCGAAAGACAAGTACGATGGTTCGATTGTTCTCTAAATAGAAACAATCATTCGAATGCGGCCCCTGTCATTTCAAATGCCAGGATCTTCCGATTGTGTAGTAAAAACTTCTCAAATGCACTTGTGAGGTTAGGCTGTGTCATGTGTAACTTTGGTCAAAATACACTATTATTTCTTTAATCGAATATGTTCGATTATCAGTATATTTTAAAAACATTCTGCTCAACAGAACCCTCTATGAACTCTACAAGATACATAAAGTCTTTTGTGTGATGTATTGTGCAAACCTTGCTTTACAATAACTCGTGCGGCTACCTGTACAATAGTATCACTGTTCTTTAGAGACTTAACATAGGCATCGGAATATATATATATATATATATATATATATATATATATATATATATATATATATATAAACATGCTGCTATATAATGCTAAGATGGTGCAAATGTGTTGCCTGGTTACATATAAATATATAAAATTTATGAAAAAAATAGATTCACAACCACGATTCTCCCAACGAAACAACCCACGCCTACCCATACTAATTTGTAAATAAGAACCATTTCGAAATGTGAGAAATTTAACAAGTGTATTTAAGAGGTAACTTTCTATAATGTACGTGCTTAAAGTATAGCATGGTTTATCCTTGAAGAAAATAACTAAATTCGAATTCTTTTTGAAATTGATTATATCAATTTATATGTAGTTCTATGGAGACAATTTTAAAGCAATTTTTGTTAACTTTTATTATCAATTATGTTATAGATTATAACCTTGTCAGGGAATAACTTCATATTTTTATTTTAAAACAAACAAGCAAAATTGCATCGGTGTATAAACAATGTGTTCCAGTCTCTTGTTAAACAATGTCTTTCTATCAGAGAAAAAAAGCAGCATTTTTTTTTGTATTTTCATGATTATGCCTTTTAATAAAAATATTCTAAAAACAATTCTAGAAATAAAAAATATAGTAGATTACTGTACTAACATCTAGATATCATGTTTTGTTTTGTAGCTCGGCCTCTTCTGTTGTGAACGATGTAACAGTATATATATATATACATATATATATATATATATAATCACCCCAACTCACGAAAATTACCCAATGTATGATAATAATAAAACCAAATACTTGTTGCATTTTTTGAAACATCTCTGCCTGATAATTAATTGAACTAAATAGAGGAATATACATAGATGTATAGAACACCTGATATTAATATTATATATTTAATAATTTTCTAAGAAAATGTTTAATAATAAAACATAATAGAAATCTACATAGAATATAAGCAGTAGTTTATATACATGAGCGATATTTTTCTACTGACCAAAAATGAATGTTATACCAAATAAAATATGCAGTTGTTTCTAGCTATTGCCAGTCAAACTTAATGTTTAGCTATACACTACAATCTGATTCTATTTATATGAACTAGGAATTAAAATATAAAGAGGAATCATGAAGCACAATGATAAGTATAATGTGGATTTTGTATTTATTATGTATTAAGTTAAGGATTTATTACGTATTAAGTTAAGGATTTTGTATTTATTATGTATTAAGTTAAGGATTTTGTATTATGTATTAAGTTAAGGATGTTGTATTTATTATGTATTAAGTTAAGGATTTTGTATTTATTATGTATTAAGTTAAGGAGTTTGTATTTATTATGTATTAAGTTAAGGATTTTGTATTTATTATGTATTAAGTTAAGGATTTTGTATTTATTATGTATTAAGTTAAGGATTTATTAGGTTTTAAGTTAAGGATTTTGTATTTATTATGTAATAAAAGGTACTCATATTAATATAACACAACTGGCATGTTGCCTGGTGTAACGTACGTTTGAATATATGCTAATCTAAGCAACTTGTGTATGTATGTATTCCAGAGACAATAGGACATTAATTACTATATATTATTCCACATATCGTAGTGATTTCACAAATCCATGAATGATATCGCTGCTCTAAGCTAGAAGACAAACGAAATTATTTATCTCTATAACGGTATTTGCTGAGATCTGATATAACAACCACACAATGTACAGACTATCGAAGTTAAATGTATAAATGTTTATATGTGCATGCGTTGAGAATACATATATCAATTACAGCTGCCCAGCTCCAATATTTTAAATCGGAAAACTTTAGCGACTTTTATCCTAAAAACAATCGATTTCATTCCAGAGATCTTTATATGCAATCTACGAATTTTCAAGTAAAGAAGTTAAAAATTGGCAGAACACTTTGTGAAAGAGCGTTATAAAGCAACCACTGTTTTTAAAATAATATCGAGAAGTTAAATGAAATAAAAATTATAATTTGATCTCGAATTGTCATTCTAATATCTCAAATATATAAAAGAATTAAACTATCAAAAACACTCATAATTCAACAAACCCTAAATTATAAATAAAATATGATTAACCCGTTTAAAAATCCAACAGCGTCGTTAATAAAGTCCTCCCAATATTTATTGGTTTGAACTATGCTATCTGTTCGATTCGAAAAATAACGCAGAACAAATTTCAATCGATAGTATGTACAGAATATCATTATGATTATTGTTTCTACCTATATATTTAAAGCTTATATGCACTCTTGTAATTAATGTGTAGTATTGAACAAATATAAATAAATACGATAACAATAAATGCATATGGTGTGAAACCATCGTTAATATCATGTTAGCACATTGGGTTTCGTTAAATAAACGAGAACTGTCTCGCCCGGCTACGCCTTGCTCGATGACCTGTAAAACCATTGTGTAGTTTTATGGCAACAACATATTCAACGATTTTGGGAAGTAATAGTTTAACACACACGGTTCAGTCATGTGTAAATACGCATAAATTTTATCTGTAATAATGGCCATTATAGGCTATAGATATCTGAGCTAAGAGGCGTATATTTGTACACAATTTACGTACCTTGCTTTAATTAACAGTTGACACTATAATCTACAACATATACATTAGACAACATAATACAATAATTAAACTGGTATTCGCAATATCGTAACACCTGATAAAACAAAGAAATAAAGAATGACATGTATTAAGAATAAAAAAAATGTTCGCTATCTAACAATCTATATACCTATAAAAGTGAACGTGTCTGTCTGTCTGTCTGGGTTTCTGCGTACATTTCCCTACGCAATAACTCCGTCAATTTTTAGTCTATAGACTCGAAATTTGAAATACCGGGTACTGAGATTTGGGAAAATCGATGTGACGGGTGTCAGCCAGAAATTTGGCTGTTAAGGGCTCAAATTTCAACGATTTCACCTTTAAGAACTCTACCAAACTCCTCCGACAATTTTGGGTCTAGACACTTGAAATTGTAGATATAGGTTTCTTGAACCGGGACCTAACTTAATAAAGTGATTTGAGCCCGAAACTATAAATTTTAAGGGGTCATAATAGGGGTCAAAGTTTTAAAAAATAAACCATTCTTTTGTTTTTTTGCTTTTTTTGCACAGCATACACCTCCAAACACCCGAGCAACGCCGGGCACCCCTGCTAGTATATATATATATATATATATATATATATATATATATATATATATATATATATATTAAACTCATAGAACACTTTACGTTTTGTTTTAAACCTATAAAATACCTTGTTAATGGCTACATTGAACAGAACAGTTGAACTTGGCAGACGTAAATTCACTTTCTTCTAAGCATGCGTACATATGCATTTTCAACTTGAAGTTGTTTAATTTTTAATGCTCTAATAGATATCTTACTGCGAATGGAATTCTCTACCTGTATGGGTAACGAGTACGCTCTAGAATGGCGTACTGTGCACATGTGAGTAGGAGCTGTTACAAGTCTATACTGTCTGGAGAGTTCAAAATAAACTCTGTAGTTTAGTAGTGTATCGAATTTTCTTATCCTAGCTACTTCTTTTTCCCCGCAGAGACGTTGGCCGTCTTTCTCTGCTTTATCTTTCTTTTTTCATAGCAAGTGCTACTCTGAACTCCAATCTATAGTTCCCGATGGCAAAGCCTTCTTCAAAACACTCGTCCTCTGATACCACAATCAATAATTGCCCTCACTCCTTATCTGTCTTAATCTGTACATACATTCTGGGAACAAAATTATTTTAAGAACTGCTCGCCTGTGGAACATAAAGTGTTTTCCAACTGATTACAATATGCTTGTCTTCAAGTCAAAAGTAAACAAGTTCTTGATAAGCCGCCCCCTTAAGTAATCTAATTTACGGAATTTCCATTACTAACTATCACTGATAGTTCCCATTGACTACCGTTTACTCATTTGGCATTATCCTTTGGTGACCTCTGAGCCTTCATAAAAGAGGATTACTTGGTAAAAAATAGTTGTTTTTTTTCCAATCAGGGATATCTGTGATTGTATAGATGATAGCTTTAGCTAAAATAACGACTATAACTAGAGAGTTGAATATTTGGGGTTCGATTCCAACTGAATGCTCTGAAGTGAGTTTTATAACGTTTGAAATCATAATTATTAGAGGGTTTGCTTTGTCGTAATATTTACAACATCCGCATTAAATAAATAAAATATTTAAGCGTGTTTAACGCCCGGTCAATGTCAAGCGAACTGCTAGTGATATATATATATATATATATATATTAATGACTTATTGCAGTAGGTTAATTATTGCAGCTGTAAATTCGATTTCATATAAAGACAGGAAATAGATCAAACGGGCATGAGAATACAATGAATAGTACAAGGTAATTTAGTGCAATATTCGAAAGAATAGCAAATTAGTATCATTGTAAAATATGTCGGAACAGCAAATGTACAAATCAGATTGATAGAAAATGAAGGTATTCTTAAAAGTAAGTAACCGAGGAAATCAAATTAAATAAAAAAAAAAATGAATAATAAGAGAATAAAAGAAGAAATGATAATAATAGTAATAATAATAGTAGTAGCATAAATAGTAATAATAGTACTAATAATAATAGTAATAAATAAAAATGATGATTACGATGATCATCACTATGCCTAGGGTCATATATTCTTGGTCGCTTGCGACAGTTAAATTTTTCTAACGTTTTTCTTTTGTACGCTTAAACTAATTAAGTGATCATTATGAATGTTAGGAGGCAATTGCTAAGTGCAAGGTTAGATTAAGTGGGCTGTATTTAATAGTAAGGCAAAAAGAGTTCTTTTTACTTCAAATTCACCACTTATCAAGGCAAGGAAGCTACTTAAGGATAAGGGTAATCCTTTATGCTGTTAGTTAGTGAGACAACTCAGTGATAACCAGTAATGATTGAACTTGATAGGGCTAAGATATTTAAGAGAACGGGTCAATAAAAACATATTTACATTGGACTTTAAAACGACCGAGTTTTAGTTAGCCGGGAAGCAGCTCAACAGTATCGTGTTCCTTTTTTTTACTTCGCAAACTGCATTTTAATACTGTTATTCATAAAGTCGTACAATCAAATACAATGTCTCTTGAAGCAAGTTTAAGTGATATTTTATTGTTTCATCTTTCGACGCAATTAAAAACACCCAATACCTGTCCTTGTAATGATATTATTTAACAGCTATCCAAAATCTTGATTCATTCTATGAATATCCACATCTGTTTCACTGATAGCATAACCCATATATAATATTCTTAATTAGTAGAAAATTCTATCTCGTTTAATGTTAAACGTTTGAGAAAATATAGTACATTTATATTATTCTTACACATACGTATGTAATGCCGTAAAGGTTTCTATCGTAGAAGTGTTAAGTAATAGGCGAATTCCAAGTAAACTTAGAATATAAACAAAAATAAAGAAACGTGTCAGAATAGGAAGGAAAGTAGAATTGAGATCTGGAAGAATAAGTTAAAGAAAAAAAAATGAACACTCATGAACAATGAAATGAAGCGCGAGTAGAAGGAGGTCAAGTAGGAAAAGAAAATCAAATGTCTGACGGGGCAAGGGAGAAGTAGAATATAAAGAAAGGAAAGACGATTGGAATCGAAAGGAGACAGGAAAGAAAGAGCGAAACACGAGATGTCACATAAGACGTGGCATTTACAACAGCTTCTGAAAAGAAATTTAAAATGTACAAACAAAAGATATGATGACGTAATACGAAAACTAGTAAATACGGAGAAGAGCAATGGGGAGAGAGGAGATGGATCAGCAATTAATCGGCGAAAATGTAGACAAAAATAATAAACTATATTTTATGACAGGAAATAAGATGAAAGGACAGGAAGTAAATAAAAAGTTAGAGAAAATAAAATAACCAAAAGAAAAACCACATAATAGTACTTAATAGAAGATAATTTAGAATAAACCAACCAAACAAAAAAAGGCAGACATTAAATAAAAATAATACTAAAAAGATGAACAACACATATTTAAAAAAGAAAAGAAAAAAAAGATATGAGAGAACGGGAATAAATAAGAAACGGCAACAATATCTTAATATATAAATATAATATCTTAATCTATCTATAAATATGAAAGCGAAAATGTATGTATGTACGCTTTTCCTCGATGTCCACAAAAGGCTTCTTTCAGAGAAGCGCTCGCTCGCTTCACAACTTCTTAAAACTTTATATCATCTATAAATTGTAATATCTCACACTTAACCACGCAGCTCGCCTGTCTATTTAATTTTATTGACTTTCAAACGTTTATTATTCCACATTTCCCACATCGGCACGCGTTACATTCGGTTTTCAGTATAAACAAAAAGCGAAACTCGACTCTAATCACAGGCCCAGAGCCAGTGGTCTCCAGCGAGCTAAGTAACGTTTGCTCAATGTCGTCTTCGTCATGTCAGACGGTATCTTTCATTTCGAGACGAGGGAGCGGGTTTTTAGAAACAAACAAACCGATTTATTGACCTCATTAAAAACTCTCCCGCACAAAATGCTAATTGCTGAATAGCTATCACCGTCACGTCAATCAAAAACGCGCACCTGCTTTTTTTCACACTTTACTATTTTCCAACTGCGCGTCGTCAAGGCTTGTTTTTTTTTCACGGACACCTTTTTTTTCACATTTCGGGTTGTTTCACACGCACCTACAAACACCCGGGCAACGCTGGGTACCCCTCGCTAGTATATAAATATAATGAAAATATAACAAGAAATGTAAGTCCAAAAAGGAAAGAGATAAAAAGCAATAAGGAAGTATGTATCAAATAGCAAAATATGGGAAATTCTAAACCAGACTAAAAATAATAATGAATAATCAGTACAAAAAAGGATATACTATGAAATCGCAAGGTGTAGAACGAAAATTGAATTGAAATAAAACGGCGCAGCATAATCAAACTGTTAAACAAAGTTAACCTGTGTAGAATAATATACGAGAAAGAAAAACAAAGTTCGGATTATGCGAATGCAGGAACAGAGGACATATTTTTAAATAGAAATATAAGGCAATATGAAATAAAAGTAGAGAAGGCGATAAAGCATCAATAGTAGAGTATAAAGTATATTTTGTATTAATAAAAATCATAAGAGAAAATACGAACAAGCAGAAGATGGGGCACATAAGCAACATCGTAAAGGGCGAAATATTATAAGATAACTAATAAATAAAAACTAATATATCAAGAATTTAGTCTAATTCATAAACCCCTCTATTTGTCTGTGTGTACCAATATTTTAAAACACTATCGGAATAAAATGTCACTGACTGGAGGCAGGGGCCTCAAATTATTAGATTTTTTTAAGGACAATAATTTTATGGCGGTTTAAATAGTTGTAAGGAATAAAACGGAGGTCAAAATTGAAAATGTAGGTCATTTTGTACATTCATCTTAGTTTATTTTTAATCAGTACATATACGTGACACGTTAGGATATATATATATATATATATATAACATATATATAACATATATAGTATATATATGTAGCGTATATAATATATATAGATGTAGCGTATATAATATATAGATGTAGCGTATATAATATATATATAGATGTAGCGTATATAATATATATATATAGATGTAGCGTATATAATATATATATATATGTAGCATATATAATATATATATATATATGTAGGATGTATAATATATATATGTAACATATATATATATCTAACATATATAATATATATATATGTAACATATATAATATATATATATAACTAACATATATAATATATGTATAATATATATAAAATGTATATAATATATATCATATGTATGATATAATGTATATATATAATATACTATATATATAATATTATGTATAATATATATAATAAAATATATTATATATAATATTATGTATAATATATATGATAAAATATATTATATATATATAATATTATGTATAATATATATGATAAAATATATTATATATATAATATTATGTACAATATATATATAATAAAATATATATATATATATTATGTATATTATATAATAAAATATATTATATATATATAATATTATGTATAATATATGTAATAAAATATATTATATATATAATATTATGTATAATATAAAATATATTATATATAATGTAGAATATATATAATAAAATATATTATATATATAATATTATGTATAATATAATAAAATATATTATATATATATATAATATTATGTATAATATATATAATAAAATATATTATATATATAATATTATGTATAATATATATAATAAAATATATTATATATATAATATTATGTATAATATATATAATAAAATATATTATATATATAATATTATGTATAATATATATAATAAAATATATTATATATATAATATTATGTATAATATATATAATAAAATATATTATATATAATATTATGTATAATATATATAATAAAATATATTATATATATAATATTATGTATAATATATATAATAAAATATATATTGTATATATAATACTATGTATAATATATATAATATTATGTATAATATATATAATATTATGTATAATATATAAAATATTATGTATAATATATATAATATTATGTATAATATATATATTATGTATAATATATATAATAACATATATATTATGTATGATATATATAATAAAATATTTTATATATTATGTATGATATATATAATAAAATATGTTATATATTATGCATAATATATATAATAAAATATATATTATGTATAATATATATAATAAAATATATTATATATTATGTATAATATATATAATAAAATATATCATATGCATAATATAAAGCTGAAATTCTGTGTATGTGTCAGATAGGCTCCTATATGGGTTACTATTTAAAAAAAAACTGATTTCATATAATCATAGAAAATGTATCGAGACACAGGAATAGCTATGTTTGATCTGACAGAACCATGGTTCATAAAAATTGTGGTGTCTTCGTGCGCACATGGTCCACAAATATGGAACTAACAAATTAAAACTAAAAAAACGTTTAGAAGTGTTTTTGATATAGATGTACATGAGAATACTTTTATAAGTATGTTTTAACTTACATAGGGATCGTATAATAAAATTGTGGGGTCTTCATTCGCGCCTGGGCTCCAGAGAAATGGAATTAGACACACACTTTAATAAAGACTTTTCATATCTCTCTGCGTAAGTATAATTTCATAATTATGTTTTAGTTTGAAGAAATATGGTATAATAAAATGTGTGTGTGTCTGGTCACGAATAGGCTCCTTTATGGTTGACTATTTTTAAAAACTGATGACATATGATAGAAAATGTATCCAGACACAGGAATGGGTATGTTTGATCTGGCCGAACGGTGGTTCATAGAACTGTGTGGTCTGCGTTCGCGCCTCATCCACAAAGTACGGAAATAAAAAAAAATGAACAATTGAAAATAACAATTAAAAAAAACGTTTATATAATATATATACATATAATATATATATATATATATATATATATATATATATATATATATATATATATATAATCACGCCATCGATAAAAAAATATGCAATTTATATATATATATATATATATATATATATATATATATATATATATATATATATATAATCACGCCATTGATAAAAACAATATATATTTTTTTTAACATTGAGGATATGTTCATAATAACACTGCAGAAAAAAATATGTTTAAATCCGAAGTAGTAAAAAAGTGAAACCTCAATTACGGTTCAGTTATTTTCTGGACAAAAGTTTCCAGGTGGGGGGTGGGGAAACACGGGAAATAAGATTTGGGAATAATAAAGTCAATTAATAGTCTTATCTTTCTGCATCTTGTGCGTTCTTTATTTTAATGTAATTAACGTTTTAGTTTTTGTTTTTTTTTTAACTATAATTTAACGACAGCAATGTATTATTCAGTACTTTTTTTAAAGTGCATTTCTCGTACGATTCATTTCTTAAACATTACTCCAAAGACGATCAGTGGAAAAAAAATAAACAAAGTCTTTAAATGAAATATTGTGACGGGTTTATTTGTCTACGATGATGCCCCTGAGATAGAATTCATGAGTTTCTGTTTTATTGCCCTTATCTTTGACAGCAATGCTGTATTCCAGTATGAGAGATAACTATTTTATTAGATGCATGAAAAGTAGGCTGATCGGCTTAATTGGACTTGAGAAAATAGTTTCAAATAAAAATGAAGTTTAGAGACCGTGTTGAATATTAAGTATACTCTTTTGGAAAGATACTTTTAATGAAGTTTAAAAGATAATACCATGAAATGAATACCGTTTATTGATTTTATTGTGAGACGCCATAAAAATTTCCTGATCGTTATCGTCAACAATCTAGTATCGAAAGAAATCCTATATACTTGTTTTATTGTCACTGAGGTCTGGCTGTTAATCCAGGAAAGGAGGCTACTAAAGGATGAGCCAATTAGTGTGAGGTGGTCTATGAGACGACGATCAGAGATCATTTTTTTGTGGGAACTGTGTAGAATTTGATTTTTAAGTGTGCAGGATGGCAGAAACCGGTTCAAATTGAACAAGAAAACTATTATGTTATAGTCAGCTGAGAGATGAGTTAGGTAATCGAGTTTATAGGGATCACTTCCAGGGGAGAAGCTGTGCTCATGGAATTAGCGTTTAGATTAGGGCACCCAAAATAGTAGGGAAAAATGGTTGATATTTTAACTTCAGTTCTGTTTGTGAAAGTTTGGCGGGGGGGGGGGCTTATTTGACGAGTACTATTATTAAAAATAAAAAAAAAATTAATGAGTAAAAAAAATTAGAAGATCTAGAAGTAGATAATCCTGTAAAGATGATATCAAAAAAAGATAAGTGTGTATTATTATTATTATATTATATATATGGAAAAATGGGCACGATCGTTTGTGCAGGTAAACGAAAAGTTATTTGCAATGGGGTTCTCGCGTCGATTAGATTCATCGAAACGTTTTCGCATACTTCCCAGAACAATAGTAATATCAGAAATTCGTAAACGGACATCTTCACTATCATTTTGAGCGAGTTAAACAAAATGTCCAAAATGCTATCGTCTCGGTTGTTTGTTTGTCTTTTTCGTATAAATAAAGCGAAGCTATTCGAACGCAACCTTCAGCCCGGTTAGTATCTGTTCTGTGATTGGTACTTGGTCAATGTATGTGAAATATTCATACTGAGACAATTCCTATTCACTTGGATGGAGCTGATTTTCTTTTTAACTCACAACCTTGTGTCTAATTTGCTTTCGTGAAAGATTAAAAAAAACAACGCAATTTCTGCAATGACTTCGTTAAATTTGAACGTTTTAGATTCCTGTCGCGTCATGGAGTAGCGGACAGACGTTAGATTTTCTTTAATTTTCTTTTTCGCTTTCGCTCACGGGTTCCAGCCTGGGTGCCTACTACCACTTTTATATTTTTGCCACTAACACCCGGACACCTACGGACAGCTAGGCTAGTTTTAAATAAATGCAAAATTAGATAAATAATACAAAGTGAAGAAACGACAAAAATTTAAGGAAAAAGACAAAAAAAAATAAAAATGGAAGAAAGACGATAAAGAAGTGAAGATTGTAGTATGAATGCAGACAAATAAGAGTATATTAAAACGCAGAATGTAGCCGAGGTAAAAGAATAGAAACAAATCATGGAAGAACGGTTTAAAGTAGAAACCAGGAAAAAGTAAAAGAAATTTAAAAAAAATAAGACAATAGAGACAAGATGAAGAAATGTACAATAAGAAAAATGAAAAATATAAAATTAACACAGTGAAAAAATTATGAAAGTACAGGCGACTAAAATTAAAACGATAAATAGAAGAATTAAACATCACAAAACGTTGGTAGTAAAAGAATGAAATGAAATTTTTCATGTAGAAATGCATATATTGGACACAATAAAAATAACATACGAAATTAACTAAGAAATTTGATAGGTGTCTATTAACTAAAGTTCAATTTCCACATCGAAAACACGAATAACCGCTAAGAGAAAAGATACAAGGATAAATAGAAGATAGAATAAAATATATGGAAAGCCGTCAAAAAAATAAGAAATGTCGCATTTGATGGCGAAGAAAAACGTCTGAGATAAATAGAATATTAGAAGATGAAAAATGCGTATTAAGGTGGGAGTCTTATAAGACAAGGGTAAAGTTAAAATGAATGATGTTTTTAAAAAAAAATATCAAACAAAGAACACCTGGATATAGCATATTACGATAGGCATAGATGATGACAAAAATCAAAAATTGTATGGGGAAAAAATCGAGAGAAATGTTGAGAAGAAGACGATAAAAACAATAGGGAATTTATATAAGTCAAAAGCCGAGAAAGAAATAAAGAGAAAAAGAATAGAGTAGAAGAATAAAAAAGTGACATGGAAGATGAATAAAGCGATAAAAAACAAAGACTGTGAATCGTAAGTCAAAAGAGGAGAAAGAAATAAACAGAAACAGAGTGAAAAAACAGAAGAAAAAAAAACCATACAACCAAAATGTCGGGGAATAAAAAGAAATCAAAGAATTTAAAAAAAAAATGTTTAACACAAAAAGGAAATATAAAACCGAAGAAAAATACAGAAGAAAAAGCAGGCAAGTTACACGAATAGAAGTACAAAAATGAATATTAATTAAGGTATCTGACGCTGCTGAAGACTATAAAAAGAGAATACGCGACAAAAATGAAGGAAAAAGGACCAAGATCAAAAGAAAAAAAAAAAAGAATATCGAAACAATTTCCCTGAGTAAAAACGTAACACAAGATGCGCAAGGCATTATAATCGAAGTGCAAATGCCACAAGTCACAACTACTGAATTTAAATGCAATTCAATTTTTTTACCGAAACTGGAATAGACATTTGACATTTTCCCCGACACTTTTACTAATCAGGACGAAATACATTTCAAATGCATCATTAAATCGAATTATTACGTGATAAGCGATTCAACTTTTCTTTGACTTCCGCTAAAAATACACAATCTCATGCGATTTTGAATACACGAAAAAAAAATCCGAAAACAGACTCTAATTATCACAGAATAAAATCTGGCATTATATAATTTTATCGAATGGTCTTTTTAGATCGAAAAACCATGTTCGTTGCTTTATACAGATGTTTTAGACATTTGAAGCTTTTTTTTTGGGGGGGGGTATGTAAATTGTGATTGCAGGAAATAGTGTAAAATTTACTGACCTTTAATTCTTATGCATGAAATATTAAATACATGTTCGGCGTTATTATTACTGTCGTGTGAGGTTTAATGCCATCGTATCTCTACTATTATATGAAAGGAATTTTGTATGTGTGTGGGGTTGTGAGTTAATTCCTTATATACTAAAAACAGCTGGGTTGATACCTATAGAATTTAAGAGGAAAGTACTTTCTATGTCTGGCAGTGTTCTTAAATAAGATTTGTATTTGGATGCTTTAAATAAGTATCGATAATAAAGATAATCTTATGACTCGGTTTTGACTAAAATTTTCAACTTCCACAATTCTAACAGCACAAATAAATTTGAGAGATTTTATTACCACACAAATCCTGACATATACAATCAACAGAGAGATGCTCGTTTGAAATGAATGTTACTGTTTTAAACACAAATGCACTATGATACTTGACTTTTTTCTTTTAAACTTAAATTCAAGTCATTATCGCCGCACGAGCAACAGAGAAAATTATATGATACCAAACGATGCCGTCTCGATATGAGAGAGGCGATGTAAATGTTTCTGTTTAGAGCACAAATGAAGCATACTCCGTGATGTTTAGATTTTAATATATAATTAAAGACATCTATAATATAAATATAACCTGTCTGTTTAAATGCATGTATGCATGTATGTTTTTATGTCTGCCAAAACTTTCAAGAGATACGACTTTTTTCACGATGTCAGTATCTTTTAAAAGTTTGACTCTTCGGAAAAAAAATTGTCTGAAAACATTTCCTTCACCCGTAACTTCTATAAGCAGATATCGTTTTTTTCGAGGATTTTTTGGAAAGTCATTCCCTCTAGCCTTAATTTAAATTTCACCACTTCCGGTCTGGCGTTGGCGCAACAGCAAGGACGTCACATATTTTTTACGTTCTTTTTCTCCTTCGCGGTAGGGGTTCGAAACTGCCTGCCTACTACCAATTGTTTTTATTTTTTTTTTACTCAGCACAAACCTCAAACATGCGGGAAACGTCGAGCACACAGGCTTGTTTTATATGCAAAATCATTTTTTTAAAAATTAACAGTAGTAATTTTCATGGCAATTTATTGTGATGAACTTACTGAGGGGAGGGATATGATTAATAAGTGGGCGTTTTCACCGATTTCGATGACAATAAAAATATAACAGTGTCTAACATTTATGAATTATATTTCAATCCCTGGCAACGTGGGTCTTTTTTGCAAATAATACTATATAAATGAAACTGTGATATGCATTGTTTACAAGTTGATGAGAATAAACTACCTGTTTTCGACCGAGGGGTCCAGGGTGGAGGAACATTATCTGTAGATTACTTAGATATTCTATTATATAAAGGACAATGTATGTGTGTTTGTATGTCCGCTAAAAACGTATGTCATCCCTATCTTACAGACACCATAGCAGTATAAGGAAAAAAATTGAAAAAAAAATCGTCGCCTAATTTGTGTAGAAATATCGTTTTGTTTGAAAGGAATCGGATAAATATGATATCTTCAAAACGAGCATGTTTGAACAATCGTTAAGTTCTTCCGTTTTAAAAGGATGAAGTTGCGCGTGATTACATCAGTGATTTTGTGGTCGTATTGATAACGAGTTCGCTTACTGAAGTTGTTTGCTCACAAAATTTTGCTTTCTGTTTCGCTTCTAGCTGGTGGAACCCGTTTTATCGTTTAACGACCAGGCAACACCTCTACGCATCCGTTGTAACAATTTACCTGATTTAAGCGTAGCATTTTTTACGCCTGGGCAACGCCGGGCAACACCCACTAGTAACAAGTTTACAGATATCCAATTGGATTTATGTCTAACTTTGTTATATGTTTTACTACCCATTTCTATTTTGATATCCTTTAAACATTCAAAGCATCCCTAACGAAATCATTGTGTTAACGTATTTCTTTAAACATCCCGGGAGAAAAATGGAATAATGACAACAGCAATTAGGCATATATATATATATATATATATATATATATATATATATATATATTTCAAGAACGTCTGATTGAACGAAATAGTTATTTTCTTTTTTTTTTTTTCGACTTTTCTTACTTTGATTTCAGCTGGTATTTTGGATAAAATGCCGCCCAAAAGTTGTTGTTCAGTGTTATTTACAAGCGCTTTCTACCGATGCATTCGATTATGACCAGGATCGACTGTTGTTGTCGTTTTTTTTGTGTTTTTTCTTTGGAGTTTTGGTGTATTCATAGTGTTTTTCGTATTGGTTTGAAGGAAGGGTGGAGGAGGGTTAGGGGCGAAATAGTTTTGCTTTTAATTTGGATGTTCTTAGTTTATAGTTTATTGAGTTTGTTACTAGTAATTAAATACTGTTAGTATATTTGTCCCGGTGTTAAATGAGATCTGGTTAAAAGGGGGCGGTAGTTTTTGTTAGGCACTGCTTTATGGCGCCATTGCCAGCTAAATTAGGAGTTAGTCATCGAGAGAGTGTTGTTGTAGTGTAGCCGATGTATGCGTTGTATGAGTTTTTAGAGTGGGTTCGGAGATATTCCTCGAATAGCAAATAGATTCGTACACTACATTAGTTTGGTTTAGTGTGGTGTTGGTATTTTTATTACTTTTAATTATATTACACACACACACACACACACATATATATATATATATATATATATATATATATATATATATATATATGAGAGAGAGAGAGAGAGAGCCAGACCAAAAATTATATTTGTCAGGTTTTTAAAGCATATGTTTTGCTTTTTTTTTTTAATTACAGAAGATACTGTCATATCTATTTGTATTTCGAGTCTAAAAAACGTGACAGTCTAATTTATAGTTGCCAGTCATAGTCTCTATATATAGCAGTAATTGATGTAATTGAAAAAAAGTATATATATATATATATATATATATATATATATATATATATATATATAGAAATTAGATGATCACACACCTCTTTAACATGTAATAAGCCTTTGTAAAGTAAGTAGTTGCATCGTTTTTACTATATAAATATATCACTAGCAATGCAATAGATGGTAGATCGCTGTTCCATTTGAGGGTAATTGATAAAGTACAGAAACGTATTCAATTCGATTGACCCCACCCTTTTTCTTGATGTTTCTAATCGTAGTCTTTTTTATGAATATTACTACATCTTTTTCAAAATTGTCAAATATTTTCGCGCGTTTACTTCATTGGTCTACGATTTTCCATCAATTTAGCATTTTGATACCTCCTCTTTTACACAGTGTCTCATTCAGTACCTTTTCCGCTATATCCGAAAAATATGCACTAGAGCCTGCTGACCGACTTCCTCCTAGCTAATAACTTGGTGATTCAAGACTGAGGGCTATTTTCTCTGCGATAATAATCTAGCGTACATTCTTATATCAATTGCCTCACGTGTTTTATCGAACGATTTAAAAAGTGGTTGGAATATCGAATTACATATGTGTACACTGATATGTAGTAATCATCATAATTTAAACCAGCTTATATCTGTAACTTCATCTCTAACATATCTTATAAAAACAACCTATAAGGTCAGGAAATATTTTCAACAAGTCATCGACTAGGGAAAGAATACGTACTATAATCTATTTGTTGGTTCCTTAAGTGAATATTTCCTATATATTATTCCAATAAGTGTTTTAAGGCAGGAAAAATGCATCGACTCTTGTAATTCTGTAGACATTATCGAGGATTAATATCATTCTATGTTTAGCGAGTAAAAATAGTATTTTTTAATCTTTAAAGGCAATATTAAAAGCAAATAATGATACATCTACGCAATAGAATAACTTATGGCAACTGATAATTGAAGATTCTCGGAAAAAATTAAACATCGACAGATATATCGAAAAACAGAGAGCGCCGAAATCACATTTACTTTTGTCTATTAAGTATACATCGGTTACGGTGCACAATTGTAAGACAAGTTTGCAAAACTATGTCGTTTGTGAGCAGTTGAGAAAGAACTATTATTTCGAATTGCTAAAGCCTTATTATTTGAGTATCTTGACCATAAACTTATGTTTATATATATATATATATATATATATATATATATATATATATATATATATATATATATATATGAAAAGTCAAGGATTTAAAAATAAAATAAAATCTAGTATGGAGTCCCAAAAATAAGATTTCAACATAAAATAAAAATGTCATGCCAATTTTTATAGATATGTATGGAATAATGGATAAGTGTTTCAACAGATCAGTAAATAGAAACAAACGCGAATACATCTCAAAGGAAAACCCATATATTTCAGTAAATACGGCCATCTTGGATTCGTTGGAAGAATCATTATATAGCAAAACTAATAGGCATTTGATAGTTTAACACAGCAGAGGGTGAGAATGAATGTCTAAGTGAGAGTGAGTGGTAGAGTTGCAACGTGAAAGTGTTGAGTAATGAAATAAATAGGTGACGGGATTTAAAGGTGGCGGAGATTTAAATGGCGCCGAGTTGTAGTGAGCTGTATACTAGAGTGTAAACATCGATAGAATGCGAGAAGAAAAAGAAAAGGAGGGTGCAAAGTTCTATGGGAAAAGTATATAT
This sequence comes from Euprymna scolopes, assembly GCF_053919585.1. Taxonomy (NCBI): domain Eukaryota; kingdom Metazoa; phylum Mollusca; class Cephalopoda; order Sepiida; family Sepiolidae; genus Euprymna; species Euprymna scolopes. The sequence continues at coordinate 90,158 of NW_027633513.1, forward strand.
ATATATATATATATATATATATATATATATATATATATATATATATATATATATATATATATCAGGTTACAAAATATCCCGTAGCATATTATTGGGGCGTTTATACAGTAGAACAACGGAATACGGTGTCTCTAGTATACATTTGTTTTTTAAGAAATATATAATCTCAGGTTACAATGTGGAATACGATGTTTTTCCAACCTCTAGGTAGGGTATTTACCCCGCTTACGGTGTTATTATAGTGTTCCTTCATTATATACATGTGTAATATACTATTAATGCCGGGTTTCTACTTTATTTTTAAATGTATAGGATAAAAATCTACTTTTTATAAAACTATATGATTTAGGGGAAATGATCCTATTGTATTACATGTATACTTATATGTAGTTGTGTAAGTTTCTTTAAAACTATATATTGAAAAAAATGTCCTTCTTTGGATGATTTTTTGTCAGTACGTCAATAAATTTCCTGCATTTACAGAATAAGTTTGATTAATTAAAGGCGTCATCAGTTGTTTACCATGAAACACCCTTTCAGGATTTCGAAACAAAAGGATATATAAAATCAGAGCTCCCTAGCAGTGATTTTCAAACAGAATCTCCCCCCAAACACATGATATATATATATATATATATATATATATATATATATATATATATATATATATATATATATATATATATATATATATAATCATTATATATATGGTAAAAGTGGTAATTATAAAAACCTGAAGAGAGTGATCAAAACTATTGCAGGGCAAATATGTGTTTTATTTTTTATTACCGTTTTATCTGTTTGGTTACATATGTTTCGGATGTTGGACCGTGTTTACGATCTAACAGCCTTGTCAAACCTTACAGAAAGGTTTGACGAGGCTGTTAGATCGTAAACACGGCCCAACATCAGAAACATATGTAACCAAACAGAAAAAACGGTAATAAAAAAAAAATAAAACAAATATGTAATGAGTGATGGGACGATTCTTATAATATTCCGATACAATTATTTATTTCGATTTTTATTTTTCATATGTTAATATTTAGTTGTAAAAAACGTAAATATACACGTGTCGGGACATGTAAAGATGTTTATTTCAAATTAATAATTACTTATTAGATTTTCATTAGTACAAACAATGAAAATGTTGATATTTCACATCAATAAACCGAAAGATAAACACTTTAAAAGTCGGTTTTTGTGTAGAAATATGGGAAGATTCTATTTCCATCCCGATGCTCCAATATATATATATATATATATATATATATATATACAGGGTGGTCAAAAAGTCAGGTAACATTTTAAAGAAAAACGATATTAGCAATACACGTACATTTAAGTACCATACATTGAAATATAAAATGAAACAAACATGAAATATGTTTATTTTGTTAATTGTCGTCCATTTCTCTCTATCAATCGCTGGAAGCGATTAACCACTGATTGTGTAACACGTGTAATTACCTGGCTTTTTGACCACCCTGTATATATATATATATATATATATATATATATATATATATATATATATATATATATATATATATATATACACACACACACACACACACAGGAGAGTTTTTGTATTGTATCTATGTTAATGAACATAAATATGAAGATATTTATCCCAGTGTCTATATGTGCGTATTGTCAGTTAGTATTTCTGTCTTAATGTCATAAATCGTAAGGATAGCTGAAAGTAAAGTTTATTTAAACATTAAAAATTATTTTTTATGCAGAAAAGGCGACGCAAATAAATGATTTCAAAGCAAACATATTATTTTTTTAAACAAATAACAACACACAAATAAACAGCCAGCAATTTTAATCAGAATTAATGCAAGGATATGTATTGCTCTTTGTATCTGTTTTTTTTTTGTTGTTCTTTTTTTTTACCAAAGAAAATGTAGGACAAGTGCCATTACAAGTGCGCTATAGGAACAGACAATTAATTTAATCAGACATAATGAATAAACATACTTTTAATTGCGTTTTCAAGAACAACGATATCATAACACTGATTCAGACTTTCTTTATAGTAATTACGTAGTTAAGGAGTAACTTCCTTGGAGTAAATACCTAATGTACAGTTTATATCATATTGGAAAATTATGTAGAGAAAATTTTGTTTTTTCACCGTCTTTTTAACCAATATATTAGCACATGAAACTGCAAATATCCGTTACTTTTTGATTCCTAATATGGAGTCTTGATTGTCTCGATGTGGGGGGACACAATAAAACCCCCTCTCGTAACCAAGGTGAAATAATAAAACACGCTGGCCACGTCAATCATGCTTTACGCATGCGAGACATAGACGCTTAATGCTTACCTTTATCATGTAAATAAGAATAATGTAAATAATATATAAGGACTTGACATGGGAGTTCATGCAAGGCGCATGTCCATAACAACGAAGCCCATAGGAAAGGTCATACAGCATTCTGTAAAAAAGTTATCCAGGAAAAAATGTAACCGGAAATACAGAAACAACCGTGGACATACATCTTTTATTGACAGAACAGCTCTGATATTGTCCGGACGCTCGCTTACAATCGTTCAAGTCAAACCATCTGGGCCACTGTTCACCAACGATGTAGTACCATTACGACCATTGCGGATTACAGGACAAGTGACAATAGCATTTTAGTGCATTTAAAAATGTAAATGATAATAGAAAAACTATTATTTCGATTCATCGGTCTACTGTTCTCATCTTGAGTGTGATTTTCACAATGTTTCGGGTGATATAACCTCCGACCTTCTTCAGGTGTATCTTGTGAAACTCGGAATGCTTCTGTCGAATTCGGGAATTAGGGCGGAACCTTTTATTTGCATAACAGGGGTAGCACGCTCTTTTTTCACCAGTCATGATTGGATAGAGGCCCTAAGTAATTCTTAATTACCCCAAAAAAGATAATACATAACAGTAATATATATATATATATATATATATATATATATATATATATATATATACATACATACACACGATTAATAGTGATATTTAACACTAAAAATAAAAAAAAGTGTAAGGCTATTTAAATCCGTACCTGAATTCTACGCAAGAACACTTGGGGCAGCAGACAGAATACTTTGATATCCAGTTGTAGATAGGCATATTCCCCTGAGGGTTAAAGGTTCAATCCTAAGTGTGGGCGTCCTCCATCCAGTCATGTTTTTTTTTTATTATTACATTTTCACCCCAAACAAGGCACATTGCCACTTTGGTGTAGGGGGCTACTATCAGGGGAAACATCTACTGGGGTACTATGTAGGGATTAGGGCAGCGAGATGTTGGTTCACGTTGCACTTGAACTTATGCATGTCAGTACAGCTGGGGAAGCAGTGACCCGGAATGGAATTCCAAAGTCTAGCAGTTCTGGGGAAGAAGCTACTGGAGTAGAAAAATCTTTTACATCTAGGGATCTCTACAGTAGGGGTTGGATTTTGCAGCTTGTCGGGTCTGTAGAGGGTGTTCACGTCGTGGGGGCACAAGTGCTTAAGCAAGAGCATGCTGTCCTAGTGAGTAAATAAAGGGTTCGCGCGTTCGAAATTCCGACCAAATTCTCGAGTTCAACAGAAACATTCACTAGTTTTAAATTTTGTAAAAATCACACGAAAGATGAGAACAGTAGTCGGTGAATCAAATTAAACGAAATACAATTCCTCATCTCAAAAATTCAGGGACGGAATATAAAAAAATAAATATTTTTTTTATATAAATAAATTTTTTGTTTTACTTTCGAGTCTATTTATCACAAGTATTTGTTGACATCTGATTAAAAGCAAAGTATATCATAATCTGTTGAAAAAGAGTTTAAATTGAATAGATATAAGACGTGGTCATTGGATGTTGCCTTTCACGTAATGCAAGTAAAATACTACAAAATATTTTACATAAAGTTCACATAATAATTTATATCAAACAGAAACACTAATACATAAGTGAGTAGTAGTTTGCTATTGTCATATCTTTTGGCAAATGAATAATAAATATCAAAGACAAAATCCACTACTATATATGATTAGTCAAGGGATTAAAATATAGTAAAATATAAAGCATTTATAGGATCTTATGAGTGAAAATGATTTATATATTGTAAGAACTGTTATTACTTATTTAGGGGTTCTACGATAAATGAGAGCTCCCTTGGATTCATATGATTGTAATTGTTTGCACATTTTCAAGTGAATCTTGAAACGCATGTAGACATAAAGTATATTAAAATATTTGGTTAATTTTATTACTTTAAAATTTGTAATTATCATCAGGTAATATACATAAAATATTATTTCGTATAAACTTTGGGAGGTTTCGGACAATTTTGTTAACCTTTTATTTAAAGAACACTTTATATATTTATCTCAAAGGCAAAAAACTGTTGGCGAGAATCCTAATGGAAGATAGGACCTTGAAAGGAAGCCATGCTTCTGGACATTTCCCTTTAAGCTACGAAAATTGAGGAAACTGGCAACAGGAATTGCGCGTGTATATCAAATAATTCATAGTTATACTCTCCCAGATTATTAGCGGGCATCAAGCCGCCAAAGCAAATCAGCTACGATTAGTCTTAATTAATAGCATATCAGGTATTACTTCATATTTATAAGATACATAAACTTTATTACACTTCATTCTTTTTCCCAGGTCTTCATTTAATACTTGTAATTGATTTTATTTAAGCTTTTTCTTTGAACATTGATCCACATTGCTAACGTACTCCAATAAGCTCACAAGTATCCACGAAAAAAATAACATACAGACTAGAATATAAATACATAAGCGACTACAAATAAAACAAAGATAACAATTTTTAATTTCGTATTTGTTAAATCAGCAAAAACAAAAAAAACATTGAGAGAAAAAAAAGGATATAATTACCTTGTTGCATTAGGCATCCTATGGTAAACCACAGGCTATTTAGAACAGTGAACTGATTATCTAGCTCATCTGATCCTGACTCGTACCATTCGTAGGGACTCAACCGGGCTATTATGTAGAGCATGAAGCTGACCACAAGATAGGCTGCAATGATGTATACCCATACCTCTGAGGTCAGAGGCGAAAGAAAGGAGAACAATTTCGGCGGCTTTTTGTGCGGTTTCTTATAGAGTATAGTAATACCCAGGTTTAAGAACGGTTTTGTAAAGTCAATAACTTTCTCACGTTTGTAAGTGATGGACATTCCAGCTACGGCCAAGTCCGCTTTCTGCAAAGACAACATGTAATTAACATTATAACATGAATAAAAGACAATATTAATTTTCGTAATCTCTACAATTATATAAATGCAACTTTGTTTGTGTGTGTAAGTTCGTTCATTATAAAGTTTGAAACGACTGAAAAGATTTTTTTTTTTTTTACACAGTGATCACCACTTATCAAGGCCCGGAAGCCACTCAGAGATAAGGGTTATTGCAAGTACATTACGTTAGTGTGGAGATTTGATGAAGTGTTTAATTAAGGGGGCGGTTCATTAAGAATTTGTTAACATTGGACTTGAAGACATCCAAGTTGTAGTCCGGAGGGAAGCAGGCAGACGGAACAGTTCCACAGGCGTGCAGTTCTAAGAAAGAAGCTTTGTTCGTGGACTCCGCGTTTTGATTTAGGCACAGATATAGAGTGGGGGAAATTTTGTACAGTGGATTCAGCTAGACGGGTGTTTTTCGTGAAAGATTGGCTAGAACTTTAGTGTATTAGTCTAGGAGTGATCTTAGATCTCCGTTGTGAGTATTTATCAACAAATCCATCTATTTACTATGCTAACATCAATTGCATTGGATTCGTATACGTCGAACAGATGCAGGCGAATATTAATCGGTTCGTTTTTTCTCCTCTGTAGATACGTCAAATACGTATCCCTATTTTTGATCGCCGTCTATGACGTTTTATTTTGAACCAAACATTGGATAAGGCTTGAATTGAACCCTGTAGGCAAGTGTTAAAGCTTATAATGGAATATGGAGTGTTACGAAATAAGTCCATTGTATACTCTATAAGAAATAGTTATATATTGTTATATCGGAAAAAGAGACGACTGTCTATTTGTTCAGAAAACTGGAGAACAAATATGTCAGTTAAAAAATGGGCAACGCAAATTAAAAATATATTTTCTGTACAAGCTGCCACAAAACAGGGTGCAAATATAAAATTTAACCCCAATAAATCAAAACAGGTATACCCGAATGGATCTGTATTCGACATTAAAGAAAATGGACGACTATATTATTTAAATAGCGTAGTCCCATGAAAAACCGCCTGCCATGATCTACAGACATGGCATAAAATTCTTGGACACAGCAATATTCCTGATATCAAAAAGTTGCCGACTGTAGTTGATGGAATGTGAATACAAACATCAAAAACCTTCAACTGCGACGTCTGTACGCAAGGGAAAATGACAAACTATCAAAACAAGATACCAGACAAAAAGGCCCAAAAAAAATCCTATCAAGGGTGCATTGTGACTTGAACGGTCCCGTAGAACCGATGGCCAGAGAACATTATAGATATGTGTTGAATTTCGTAGATGACCATTCAGGTTTAATAATGGTTTACTTTTTAAAGAACAAATCTGATACCCTGCTTGCAACTAAGAAATATCTAGCCGACATGGCCCCCTACGGTGAAATCAAGTGTATTCGCTCTAACAACGGTACGGAATTTACCAATAAAGACTCTGAACTTTTACTAATTAACCATCATATTAGGCATGAAAAATCAGCTCCTAGATCGCCACACCAAAACGGGACTGCTGAACGTGCGTGGCGGACACTTTTTGAAATTGCAAGATGCCTACTCATTGAATCAAAACTCCCTAAAAACCTCTGGACGTATGCACTTATGCCGGCAGCCTATATACGCAACAGGTGCTTTAACAAAACACTATCTAAAATTGCATATGAATCTTTCGGCGGTAAAAAAAAAACAAATTTAAGCAGAATGCATATATTTGGTTCAACTTGCTTCGCATATATAGAGAAAAAGAGTAAATTGAATATTAAAGCCGACAGAGGTATATTTCTTGGATACGATAAAACAGTCAAGCCAATTTAATATTTTTTCCCGAAAAAAAAATAAACAGAATCCGGTGTGTAAAATTCACGGACACGTTTAATTTTACAGACGAAACCCCGTCATATGAAGAGGATGAAATTATATTACCTCAAATAATTAGAACAAATGAAGACATTAAAAATGACGGAGACGAGAGTGTCTATGATGATGATGATGATAAAGTCGAAAGATATCCCAAAAGAAATAGGCGACCCGATTTTTTTGTGATCGACAATATAAAAGATTATCAAATCGACTATTGCTATCCAATGGTAAATGCGCCAAAAAGCTTCAACGAAGCAATTAATTCAGAACATTGTGATGAATGGAAAATTGCCATGAAAAAGAAATAGATGCCTACCAGAAAATGATACCTATACGGTAGTGCCTCTCCCAAGAGATAAACATGTTATTTCTACCAGACGGGTCTTTACAAAAAAGAGTACAGTATCAGGCGTAGAACAGCACAAAACAAGATTTGTTTCTAAGGGGTGCTCTCAGATTTACGGTAAAGAATACTTTTCTACGTTTTCGCCGACCACAAACCTAACGATAATCAGAATTTTAATGCAACTCGCATCACAATATGACCTAAACATTCATGAAATGGACGTAAAAAATGCTTATTTGAATACCCCAATAGACTGTGAAATTTATATTACCCCTCCAGAGGGATTTATAATGAAAAATAAAAATAGCGGGTGGCGACTTAACAAGTCATTATATGGTCTAAAGCAGAGTGATAAGTGTTGGAACACAGTATTCCATGATTATATTATTAAACAACAACTTAGACAATGCGCTGTAGACCCCTGTTTATATACCCAACACAAAGACGATAAACTACTGATTTTGGTTTTGTGGGTTGATATTTTAATCGCATCAAATTGTGACATAATGTTAACTGATGTTAAGAACAAATTAAGTAAAAGATTCAAAATGACCGATCTTGGTAAAATATCCTGGTTTCTGGGGATAGAATTTACTCAAAGCAAAGGACTTGTTACGATGACTCAATCGAGATACATCGACAAAATACTATTACAATTTGGAATGGGAGAGTGCAAGAAATGCTCTACACCGGTCGAAAATGATATTAATAAAAATATACACACAGAATCTGAAATAGTTAATGACACACAATATCGCGAAATTATAGGTAGGCTTATATATTTAATGACTGCAACCAGGCCCGACATATGCTATACAGTAACAAAACTGTCACAAAAATTATCACGACCGACAATGAAGGATTTAAAACGAGCTAAACAAGTCCTACGTTATTTAAAAGGAACCAAAGAACAGAAGTTAGTATTTAGAAAATCAAGAAATCCCCTAAAATAAGGTTTTTCGGATTCAGACTGGGCAAATGACGAGGATCGCAAGAGTGTATCTGGATATTGTTTCAGACTCTCAGAAAATGGGCCTATTATTTCATGGAAATCTAAAAAGCAACAGATTGTATCTCTCTCTACGTGTGAAGCAGAATTTATCGCGCTCACACACACGACCCAGGAAGCACTCTACCTTAAAAATATCCTGAAGACTATTTTAGAGCCAGAATTGATTACAAGCTCCGTAGTAATTAATTGTGATAATCAAGCCAGTATAGTCTTAGCACAGAACACGATAATCAACCAAAGATCTAAGCATACAGATATAAAATACCATTTCATAAAAAACGTGATAAAAAAGGAATCCATTATTTTGAATTACATATCATCAGAACAAAATATCGCTGATGTATTTACG
>NW_027633513.1:99075-136506 GCF_053919585.1 Euprymna scolopes
CTGTCATACTCAGAATACCGACCCCAAGGAACAAGAAAAAGCTCCAGGAATTTCAACTGGAAAATTGTCTCTGCTAGGTGATTTGGCCACACACCGAAAAATCAACTTGCAGGGCTTATTGATTTGATTTGTCCGCTAAAGAACTACTTCAGCGCCTTTGGGAATAATCACGATCAGTCAGCAGAGAGAACCTCGAAGTTATGAGGAAGACGTCCTTTCTTATTCTCTCTCTCTCTCTCTCTCTCTCTCTCTCTCTCTCTCTCTATATATATATATATATATATATATATATATATATATATATATATATATATATATCTTTCTCTCTCCCTTTTGTTTTTGTCCACTGAACACACAACGATTTTCACCTGAAGATAATTTTCCATCTGTCCCCTGAAGAATTACTTCAGCCCCTTTGGGAATAATAACGGTCACTCAGCAGAAAGAACCCTGGAATTAACAAGGAAAGACGGCCCTTCCTTCTCTTTCTCCCCCTCCCTCTCTCTCTTTCTCCCCCTCCCTCTCTCTCTCTCTCTCTCACTCTTCTATTTCTCCTATCCTTATTCACTGAATACTCAAGCATCGAGGATCTTCTTCTGACTATAACGACGGCAAACCTTCGACAGTCCAAAGAACATTATTTTCCCCATTTAGACACTGTTCAATTTTCTTCTACTTAAATCCTTTTGTTGTTGTGTTAAAAGAGGTCTTGTGTTTTCCTTTGTGCAACAGTTTTCTTTTGCTGCTAATATATAGAAGGTCATCACATTTCTTATAGGGTAACTGAAACACTTCACAGTGTACAGCAACGTTTCTCATGTTTTATTTTATCATTCTGCACAACGAAATAAAACGTGAAAAAAATACGAAGAACTTGTCGAGTTGCGTCACTGAAACGACTGGAAAGAGTATGACACTGAATTGAAATAAGTTTGAAAGCGTTCGCGGGCCAGTGCATATGCAAAGCTCTAACGAAGATAAGAATAATGGGAACAGCAATGTAGGCGGGAATGGAACAGATTACTAAAATAATAAAAAGTTTCTACGTGGATTTAGTCTTTTTTTAAAAGCCGATTAATAGAAGAAGGCAATATTAGAAATATGTTAAAATGAAGCTGACGTTCATCTCTACCCAGTTCATATTCTCGTGGAAATAAGCAAGTCTATCTGAGTTTATTTAGATTTATACTTAGAAACTTTCTAGTTTCTGGATTCGAACTTCGTACACCTAGGTCGTCAATCCGTATCCTTAATCAGATGACCACCATCACCTTCCAGGCCGGTAATAATCAAGACAACCACAGTGGTATATTTAACAAAATAATGTATTAGAAAAAAATAATTTTCACTTAGGATGTTGGCAACCTTCATGTAATCTTACCCGATGTCTTTCTAGAAAGAATTTCTCACTAGATATATATATCATGGAAACCAATGCCAACAATAGAATTTTCGGATTCATACGATATGATGAGATTATCGGGTTGTAATGCTGCTACAACAATGGGATACAATAGTGACTACCCTATCTCCTATGTGCAGGAAAATAACGGTTCATTTTTATTTTTTTGATGATCATGCTATAAAAATGGTAATCAGTAATCAACGATACTGTTAAAATATCAATATATTTCTTGGTTTCTATTTATACTGCAAGGGGAAACTTTGTGATCGATTTTTCATATATACACTTCCTGTTTGACTCATCAAGCCACTCTCCTTGCAATGGCACACGCAGAAATAAAGCACGAAGGTTTAAGGAATGTGAATGGTGTTATAAAGTAGATAATTTGATATCGAATATATAAAGTAGATGGAATTAAGATTATTCTATTCACGCATACGTTACAACAAACTTTGTGTGTCTTATTGTGTCAGAAATATGACATACGTAGCCAGAAACGAATAATATAACGGAGCACCCGTTACCAAAACATTTCACGTTTATTAGAAATACCTGAGTTATATTAATAACGCCGACTAGGCATAAAAAGACGTTAAAGAACCAAAAAACATAAAAATGGATAAAGTGCGTAATATAGAAATATGAATGCGGAATTAGAAATGTATTGTAACGTATTGTAACGTAGTCGTTACATGTCAACACTCGGGACCAACACGTTGTAAGCAGACAGTCACAATGGCAAAACAAAGACAGGGAAAGAAGACTTTTTTCAGTTGAGGCAACAGGATTTATTTACAGGTATTTCATAGAAAGACACGTCTTTCCCTGTCTTTCTTTTACACGTTTTTCGCATGTCTTCCTATGGCACGTCTTTCCTTGTCTGTCTATAACACGTCTTTCTCGTGTCTCGAATACATTTCGAATACCGCTCCCATCTCTCTGAACGCGTGTTCCTTTTATCTCTGCTGCCACATCATGCAGTCAGCCCGGTCATTTGCATTTGCTGCTTCTGCTGTTGCTAACAAATGCGCACCCACGTTCTGTTACAACATGTAGTCAGAAACGAAGGATATAGTAATTAGCCTGGGTGTCCGGTCTTGCCTGGTTGTTTGTAGGTGTGTGTTGAGAAAAATTTTTTTAAAAAAATTGTAGTAGGCAGGCAGGCTCGAACCCGAGGCGCGAAGGCCGAAAAAAAAATGAAGGTGTTTGTAAGAGTGTTGGTTGAGCAAAAAAAAAAAAAAAAAGAAGGCAAATTGAGAGCGCAAAAACAAACAAAAAATGTGGTAGTAGGCAGGTAGGCTCGAAAGAAGGAAGTAGGAAAAGAAAAAAACATGACGTGTTAGCTGTTGCGCCCATCGCCAAACCGGAAGTAACGTAGGTTTAAATCAAGGCTAGACAATCGAAAAGAAACAATGACTTCTGAAAATATTGGCGAAAAAAGCGATCCCTCCTTGTAGAAAAGAGCTCAGTTGAGGGTGAAGGAATTAATGTTTTTGGTCAATTTTTCGATATTTGTCGTCCGAAGGACCGAGCTTCAAAATGATACCAATCTCGTAAAAATCCGTCGCCTCCGTCGAAAGTTTTTTCCAAGATATACATACATACATATATACATTTAAACAGACAGGTGAGATTTATATTATAGATGCCAACCAAGTATAAAATACCTTAAAGTGGCAAATATACAAAGAATGGATAAAGAGTGCTATATAGAAATATGAATGTGAATTAGAAATGTATTCGAACATATTCTTCAATTGGATAGATAACAGAGTTTCTTTTTGATTTTTGAATACATGATGACTTGTTGTTTTTTTTACTTGGGAGTTACCACTTATCAAGTTCCGAAAACCACCTGAGTATAAGGGTTAATGAGTGTAAGGTGGTAGTGTAGTAATCGTTAATGTTCTTTTTTGTTCCTTTTGTGCTGTGTTCTTAATTAAATATACTTTATTGAGAATAAAACCTTACCCTTTAAAAATGGTGACCCCGACGTGATATGAACACGCAACCTTTTGATATGGAGTCAGTAAAACCTTATCCTTTTAAGTGTAAATTGGGTAGAATTTAATGGGGATGGCTCAACATGAACTTGTTTACAAAGGACTCTATAACGGACCAATCGTCTGATCACTCCTTCTCGTTGTCAAGGAAGATAACTGTGGCATACATTGTACTTCGATCCATTGTTTTATAATTATATCAATAAATGATGTGAATAGTTACTGTACTTGACTCACTGTTTTTAGTTTTGGTTTCAATCTCAGCTCGCATATTTATGTGGGGTGGGGGGAATATGAACTGTTAAGAAAAAAACATAATACTCGCATACACATATTTCAGTTTCTATATGAATTGAAATATAATATTTATGCGTATTTTACGACCGAGCAATGTCGGGGGACCTGCTAGTATTTCTATAAAACTGAGAATGTGCGTGTGTGAGGACACTTCTCAAGCTATATACTCAACGAATTCTAATTCTACAGACTTCATATTTGGTATATAGAGTATTCAAACACATGGAAAACTTTTTAATCGGTTTAATCCGGAAAAAAGGCCTGGTAAGGGGTAAAAATTGAAAAATTGGTACTGGGATTTTTATCTGATGTTCAACTGTTTCACGATTGCGCATGCGTATATAGTCTACACTACAGATTACTTATGTTATAAATAAGTAGTGTGAAAACATCTTTTAAAGATCGTGTCATGCTGGTCTAATAGTTATCATATTTGATTCACTGTCATTGGATTTTGGCAGCACAATAAACTTGTCGCCATAAAAAAAAAACGATATGATTCCATTTCCGTTTGATGAAAACAGAGCTTCTTTTTTTGTTGCAAACCATCTACTACTTGGACAGTTGTGTACAAATCCCAAAGGCGATAAGAGCCTTCTATCATGTCTGAAAGTTATACAATGTTCAATAAATGAGATCGGAGATGCGCTGCTGTACAATTTATGCTTTTTACCGATCCAAGTTACGACAACAGGACCATTGTGAGCACCCTAAAAATGCATCGATCGATTGCCATGAATAACAGGAACGTGCACAGAGTGATGAAAACAAAGTTTCCAGCCACTGTTATTGTCTTTGGTGTCGTTTCAAGTGAGGGCCACATCATGCCAGCTCACATCTTTGAAGTTGACTTGAAAGTCAATGCCAAAATATACCTGGATGTGCCGATGAGTGTGGTAATCCCCTGGTGCAATCAGGTGGTTGCTAGCAGACCCTGAGTATGGCAGCAGGACTCTGCATTGGCCCACAAGTTTAAAGAGATCCAGGCTATGTTTCAGAAGGAGTGCTGAGACTTTGTACCCTTCACTCATTGGCCATGCCTCCTCCACTGGCCTGAACCCACAGACTACTTCGTTTGGTCATACGTCGAGAACGTCACAAACATGACCTCCCACAACACCAAAGCCCACCTGATCACTGCCATTCACCGAGTATTCATCAAGCCCCCGCCGGCGCTTATGGAGAAGGCATGCTCCCGATTTCCGACCAGCATCAAGACGGCGATTGAAGCTGAAGGCGGCTACATTGAATAGCTGTCAGCTCTACTACATAATCAAGTTATCTGAATTGATTTCTTTAAAATAAAAGTTTAAAATAAAGCTGTAGTGTTGTTTTCTTTAGGGCGACAACTTTATCATTCCACCGTATACATCACTTCTGTAGTTCTGTAAATACATATTCGTGTTAACTCTACCTAGATATTGTTCTATTTCTTTTTCACCTTTCAAGATCATAACATTATTATGAATGTTAAAGCTATGTTAACAAATTCAAAGATCCATTCAACAAAGCAAACAAAAGTTGCTTCATGATCAAATTACCCTTCTCGGGTATACGGAGGGTCATGTGGCTTAAGCAGTAGATATATGGTAGATGAGGAATCGACGTACGAGACGAACAAGCGTGATAAAACATATCTTTTCTTCTTTGTTTGGTTGGTTTACGCGTCCTTCTTTCCTTTTCACTTCTTTTATTGTCGAATTTTTGCATCGTAATGCGATTCGGATGCATGCTAAAATGCAAATGGTATTGAGTGTTTACCTTCTTTCTTTCTCCAGTCCGTTTCGATATGCCCTCTTCGTCACTTTCTTACAGCTATTAACTTTAAACATGAAGGTGTCAAATCAAATAATTTCTAATTAATGTAAATATTTCTAAACCTAAAAAAATAACACCTATACATGAATGTAGTAATCCAGTGTGAAATTATATAGGATTATAAAACAGAGACTTGATGAATATAAATTCAGAGTTCTTCCTGGCTTTTGCGGTGCCTGCCTCTACTCTCCAAACGCTCATCAAAGAAGACCCAATGAGGAATGGTAAAATCCCTTTAAGCCTAATGCTCGATCTCCAGTAAACACACGCTTATTCATAAACTTTAAAACCCCTGAAAAAAACTTTGGTTTTTCAAAGTATATTTGATATTTCTATAAAATTGTTGATATGTAAATATATTTTATTCGTTAATACTTGTTTTCTCATCTCATTCCTAAAATCATGTTGTTGAGTTAGCACTTGCTAACTGGTGACCCATTCATGTACTTATTAATCTTTTCATTTGTCAATTTAACTACATATTTATTAATTGTTAACGCTGTTCTTGGCACTTTCCAAAAACTTTAGCCAAATACACTACATGTATCCAGGCCACTGGTCATTGTTTATGCGTGACCCCCCCCCCAAATGTTGATATTCAAAACACATTAATTGACTGAAAATTGGTCTCAGCAATGTGAGTCACCTGACATCCAGCTGGAGGGGTCTACTGAGAGACGGCTACTATACAAGATGGAACGATAAAATTGTCGCCCTAAAAAAGACGACATGACTCCATTTCCGGTTTTCTTTCTTTTGTTGCAGACAAGAGTTATAAGAGCCCTCTATCATGTCTGAAAGTGACACAATATTCAACAAGCGAGATCAAAGATGCGTTGCTGTACAACTCATGCTCTCTGCCGATCCACCTTATGATAACAGGACCATTGCCAACCCCACTAGCATGCATCACGAATTGTCACAAATAACAGGAACGTGCCCAGAGTAATGAAAACAAAGATTATGGTCTTTGGTGTGGTTTCAAGTGCCGCATCATGCCATCTCACATCTTCGAAGTCGGCTTGAAACTAAACACCAAAGTATACCAAGGTGTGCTGTCTTATAAGATATGAAATATATAAGATAGATAGAATGTCTGACATCCGGTTGGATGCCCCATCTCCAGCTAGAACAAACTGATAAGAAAATTGAGTAAATTTTTAATTACTAGTTATAAATTATCTCGAGTTTGAGCCGATGAAACATCTTTATTGGTATGAGTGGAACAGCTGGGAAATGTCTCATTTAATTTTACTCGTAAAAATGTTCGAATCAAATCAAGCTAAACTTTTGTTACAATTGATTTTTCTAAGTGTCAAATTCGCAACTCTGACATGTTTATAGTCACAGAAACGTATTTATTTTACTTATATTGCTGCTTTTGTCACCTAGCACCAATACACAGCTTTCACCGGGTACTATACAAAAATGATAAATGAGGCTAGTGATATATATATATATATATATATATATATATATATATATATATATATATATATATATATATATATATAAAAGTGAACGTGTCTGTCTGTGTGTCTGTGTGTCTGTGTACATTTCCCTACGCAATAACTCTGTCAATTTTTAGTCTATAGACTTGAAATTTGAAATACCGGGTACTGAGATTTGGGAAAATCGATGTGACGGGTGTCAGCCAGAAATTTGGCTGTTAAGGGGTCAAATTTCAACGATTTGACCTTTAAGAACTCTACCAAACTCCTTCGACAATTTTGGGTCTGGACACTTGAAATTTTAGAGATAGGTTCCTTGAACCTGGATCTAACTTAATAAAGTGATTTGAGCCCGAAACTATAAATTTTAAGGGGTCATAATAGATGTCAAATTAAAAAAAAAATTTACTCTTTTTTTTGCTCAGCATACACCTCCAAACACCCGGGCAACGCCGGGCTGAAATGCTAGTATATATATATATATATGTTTTTCACATAACATATATTTGTTTTCCACATAAGAAACCAGTTCTCAATATCTATATCTACATATATATAATTTTCCACTGACACGTGTTTCGTCGTCTACGACTCATCAGAGTGCTGAATCTAGCGAGACTCGAAATCGGAACCCCATGATAAGAAGCCTAAACCTCTACCACGCGATTGCCTCGCCTGACTACTAAATGTATCGCGTTTTTATGTAGATGTTTTTATTTGTTTTTGTTAGCGATACCTTTTGAATGAATTCAATTATGACTAATTATCATTACTATAGTGGATAATTATGAATTATAATTATGAATTCAATTATGAATAATTGAATTCATTCAAAAAGTATCGCTAACAAAAACAAATAAAAACATCTATATAAAAATGCGATACATTTAGTAGCCAGGCGAGGTTATCATGGCGTCCCGATTTCGAGTCTCGCTAAATTCAGCCACTCTGATGAGTCGTAGATGACGAAACACGTGTCAGTGGATAATTATATTTAAAAAAATAATATATATGCCGCTCCCCATTTAAGGAGGTACCAAATTGGTCAAAGGGAAAATTATTCCCAACTCGCATTTAGGTAAAAATGCAATTTCCTATGAATAATTGAATTCATTCAAAAAGTATCGCTAACAAAAACAAATAAAAACACACACACACACACACACACACACACACACACACACACACACACACACACACACACACATATATATATATATATATATATGTGTAGTAAGTTATAAATATATATATGGCAATTAAGCTACACAGAATATTCCGCGTTTGATTCTCATGAGAATTCATGCATACGCCTGACGAAATCTCACAAGAATGAAACGCGGAATATTCTGTGTAGCTTAATTGCCATATATATTTTTATAACCTACTACCTAGCTCTACCTATGTATTGAGCATTGTTGAAGTAAATGCTTAAAGTTCACGCATAAATTATACATTTCGTATATTAATTTATGTGATTAAACGAAGTAGTCATATATATATATATATATATATATATATATATATATATATATATATATATATATATATATATATATTGAGAATTGATTTCTTCTGTAGAAAACAACCATTTATTAAATCGCCTGACGAAGACTCCTGTTTTTAACGGACTATTTGTATGAAACATTAGCATTTCCAGTGTCGCGACCATGTGAATTTGTTTATATTATTAAAAAATATATCTTGCTCTTCTTTTATTGAGCACTCTTAATAACCTTGTTAAATGCATTAGTTATCACTCTTGAATACATTTAACATTTATATATTTACTATCCATTTTTACCGGTTCCATTTTTGGCTAAATTCATACAAATATATATGTGTGTGTGTGTGTGTGTGTGTGTGTGTGTGTGTGTGAGGGAAATATATACACGTATTATATTATAAGATAATATAATATATTGCGTTTTTTTCAGTATTTACTTCAATAGTGCTCAATACGAAAGTAAAGATTAATAAGAGTATATACATATACTATACTAAGTAAGCTACGCAGAAAAGTTCGTGTTTCATTCCTGAAGAAAATCGTTTATGTGTAATTTAGTTGCCATAAATATATTTTACTACTACTACTACTACTACTACTACTACTACTAGACCCCCACTGGATGAGTGAGAAGAGGACTGGGACTTTGGGAAGGCTTGTTACCATTCCAGTGAAGACCAATGATCATTCTCATCAAGATGTCAATGGTAAATGGCTGTTGCGATAATGCACATTCATTTGTAAAGGTTATCGGAAGAAGTGAAGAGTACTGTAAATCTGGGGAGACTTGTTGTCACTCAGGTTCCAGAGAACACCACCGGTTGTTGTCAGTGAGTAATCTCTGTTGATGAATTGAGTGAGAACTCCTAGTGAGTACAAATAATAATAATAATAATAATAATAATAATAATAATAATAATAATAATAATAATAATAATAATAATAATAATAATAATAATATGGGTTAGTTTAATCAGCACCTTTTAGATTAACTACAAATTGGAATGCTGTGCTAATTAAAAGTTTAATTGGTGAAGTTTATCGATCAAGGTTGAAACATGGTTGCTCTTAAAGAGTGCTTAGCTGCGGGGCTTGTTCAAAATAATGACAGAGTGAAGAAAGCATGCAATTTTGGTGTATAGCAATTAAACAATTAAAAAAATAAGTAGCTTATATGCATGGCGTTTCCGTTATTGTTACAAAAGCTTTTGGAAGAAGACTCTGCAAGAAGCAAGCCATAACAAGTATAAAACTCAGTTGGAAGCAAAACTCAAGGAAATCTAGAACTCTCTAGTCAAAAGAGGTTGCTTAAAATATAAAATATTGAAGAATGATTTGTGAGAAGTAAACCAATGAATGGATTCCATTTGAGGGAACGTTCACTGAATGACACCTTCACATACAAAATCTATTAAAGAATAGCTCGTTAAAAATTACCTCTTCCCCCAAAATCAAAGAAATGAGAAAGGAAAAAAAACGATCAAAATAAAAATGTCCGAAAGAGCACTAAATTAAATTCAAATATATGAAGAGAAACTGTCTTCCGCCTCTTAACAAAACTAAAAATAATGATAAAATAGACTTTACAAATATTAAACAAACAAATGCACACGTGTGTTGCGTTGTTTAAATAATGCTTATCAGAATTGAAAGTACTTGGTCTTGTAAATTATTGTGATCGTTTTCTTAATAATTTTGACTCTGATATTAAAATAAAAACAAATCGGCAGAACTGAAAAATTGGATGGCAAAGATTTATAGGGAAACTTTTTCTATTTTGTTTAAATGAGAAGATGATAACGATATATATAATCTGATGAATCAAATATATATGTAGCTCACGTGCTATAAACCAAAGAAATGAGAAACGAAGAAAAGATCAATACGAAAATAACTGAAGGAGAATGACAAAATAATGTATATCCATTATATTATAGAATTCAAATCGTCTTGCTTGGGCGTTGAAACCGTCCATCCGGTCCCGCTTTACGATGTGCATACATACATAACAGTGGCGGCTCGTGCCTAGGATTAGTGGGGGTGCTGCTTTAAAGAAAATACCTATTGTTTTAATATTGTGTAAAAATAAAACAAACATAAAAAATATAATTTATACCTATGCACACGTATAAAAATACAATAACTTAAAGGAATCCTAAATAGATGTTAATATTTTAAACTAGCGGGGTACCCGGCGTTGCCCGGGGGGGGAGAGTTTTAAAAAATGTTATGGTAGGTAAGTAGGAAGGATCAAACCCGGAGTCATGAGTAAAAGTAGGAAAATAAAGTGTGAAAAAAAAAAAACATCTGCAACGTTAACAGTTCGGCCACGAAGAAAAGTCCATTCCAGTTGTTTAGGAAAAAAAAAAAAAAAAAACCCACTATGGTAGGTCGGCGCGAACGTGGAAATATAATGTGAATTGTCCAGCACCCTAACCACTACGCCACAGAGCACTGCAGCTTAGTTTAGTGATTTTAAATAACTTCACATGGAAGAACTACGAAGCCAAACCGGTGTTCTCTTCTCAACTGTTCCTTGTGAACGATCTCCAAACGGTGTTAAGTGGTGGCAGGGGGAGGAGGAATTTATTAGAGAGAAAATATTTTACCACTTCCATTGATCTTAACCGATTTTGGCCGTGACTTCTCAGCAGAAAAAGTATAGAAATCTAAGATTATCGAGGAATTTGAGAACTAATAAGCCTATAACAAACCTCAGATATTGTTCTGCCGTTTGTGCATAATGTATTTGCATGAAATATCTTGATTTTTAATCCTATTAAGGTCAAAATCCCACGGGAAAAAATGAGTTCATTTTATTTATATAGAAGATAGAAGATAGAAGATAGATAGAGGATAGAAGAAAGAAAGAAGAGAAGAAGATAGATAGAAGAAGATAGATAGAAGAAGAATAGAAGAAGATAGATAGATAGAAAGAAAAAGAAGAAGAAGAAGATAGATAGATAGATAGATAGATAGAAGATAGAATAAGAGAAGATAGATAGATAGAAGAAGAAGGAAGAAAGAAGAAGAAGAAGACTAGCGGGGTACCCGGCGTTGCCCGGGGGGAGGGAAGAGTTTTAAAAAATGTTATGGTAGGTAAGTAGGAAGGATCAAACCCGGAGTCATGAGTAAAAGTAGGAAAATAAAGTGTGAAAAAAAAAAACAAACATCTGCAACGTTAACAGTTCGGCCATGAAGAAAAGTCCATTCCAGTTGTTTAGGAAAAAAAAAAAAAAAAAACACTATGGTAGGTCGGCGCGAAGGTGGAAATATAATGTGAATTGTCCAGCACCCTAACCACTACGCCACAGAGCACTGCAGCTTAGTTTAGTGATTTTAAATAACTTCACATGGAAGAACTACGAAGCCAAACCGGTGTTCTCTTCTCAACTGTTCCTGTGAACGATCTCCAAACGGTGTTAAGTGGTGGCAGGGGGAGAAGGAATTTATTAGAGAGAAAATATTTTACCACTTCCATTGATCTTAACCGATTTTGGCCGTGACTTCTCAGCAGAAAAAGTATAGAAATCTAAGATTATCGAGGAATTTGAGAACTAATAAGCCTATAACAAACCTCAGATATTGTGCTGCCGTTTGTGCATAATGTATTTGCATGAAATATCTTGATTTTTAATCCTATTAAGGTCAAAATCCCACGGGAAAAAATGAGTTCATTTTATTTATATAGAAGAAGAAGAAAGAAAGAAGAGAAGAAGATAGATAGAAGAAGATAGATAGAAGAAGAATAGAAGAAGATAGATAGATAGAAAGAAAAAGAAGAAGAAGATAGATAGATAGATAGATAGAAGATAGAATAAGAGAAGATAGATAGATAGAAGAAGAAGAAAGAAAGAAGAAGAAGACTAGCGGGGTACCCGGCGTTGCCCGGGGGGGGGGGAGAGGTTTAAAAAATGTTATGGTAGGTAAGTAGGAAGGATCAAACCCGGAGTCATGAGTAAAAGTAGGAAAATAAAGTGTGAAAAAAACAAACAAAAAAACATCTGCAACGTTAACAGTTCGGCCACGAAGAAAAGTCCATTCCAGTTGTTTAGGAAAAAAAAAAAAAAAAACACTATGGTAGGTCGGCGCGAACCTGGAAATATAATGTGAATTGTCCAGCACCCTAACCACTACGCCACAGAGCGCTGCAGCTTAGTTTAGTGATTTTAAATAACTTCACATGGAAGAACTACGAAGCCAAACCGGTGTTCTCTTCTCAACTGTTCCTTGTGAACGATCTCCAAACGGTGTTAAGTGGTGGCAGGGGGAGGAGAAATTTATTAGAGAGAAAATATTTTACCACTTCCATTGATCTTAACCGATTTTGGCCGTGACTTCTCAGCAGAAAAAGTATAGAAATCTAAGATTATCGAGGAATTTGAGAACTAATAAGCCTATAACAAACCTCAGATATTGTTCTGCCGTTTGTGCATAATGTATTTGCATGAAATATCTTGATTTTTAATCCTATTAATGTCAAAATCAGACGGGAAAAAATGAGTTCATTTTATTTATATAGAAGAAGATAGAAGAAGAAGATAGAAGAAGATATTTTACTTATTACATTCATTTGAAAGTAAACTTCATTCTTCTTGTTTTAATTTGTGAGAAAAGATTGATAATTTTCTCCTTAACTTCTTAATGACTGCTGAAGAACGTTTTTTTTTCAATAGAAAGCACTGCAAGTGCATTTAGTCTTTCGCAACCCATGGTGTTCCTTAGAAAAAATTTTATTTTTTCAGAGTTGAAAAACAACGTTCTATCTCCTATGTAGTCATGGGAATTGTCAAGATAATTTTTATGAGTTTTGTGATTTCACTAAGAACATCGTTTAAATTGTTTTCCAAAATAAATTTCAGAAGATCAATTACTTTTCAATATTCATGGATATCTGACCTACTATAAAATATTTCTAGCTCAGTTTCAAACTTTTCTTTGTCAATCATGGGATATGCTTCAGTTGTCAAGGATATCTCTTCTGTAGGTAGTTTCTTTTCTTAAAACTAGCAAAGCTTATCTTGTAAAACAATTTAGCAAGTATTAAATGTTTAGTTGAAGAATATCTGTCCGTTATATCAACAGATATATAGTCACACAGTTCTTTAGCTTCGCCCTTGAGTGTTTGTGAAGGATTTTCACAGTATTTGGTGTTTCTTATCTCTAAAATAGCAGTTTTGAAATTTGTTATGTATTCATTGACTTTATATATGCTAATTTCCCGAGAATTAATTTCAACATGAGACATAATTTTATGAAATAGCTCAAACCAAAATAGGAAATTTTCATCGTTCAAATATTTCAGAATTCCTGTCGCTTCTGCAACGGTTTCATCTACATATGATGTTGACTGAATTTCAGTGACAGTTTTTTTATGCTTGAACATTTTCATGAACTCTATTTATGTATGTTAAAGTTCCACCTTGTGGCGGATACACGTAGAATACTTACATCTAGATGCTTCTTGAAAAATGGACAAACGCTGTGGTGATCTAGAAAAGAAAGTCGGAATAGCCAAAATGTTAGAGATAAATATTCTAGCATTTCGTGTAATGCTTGCTGCATTTCTCATTATTAAATTAAGTTGATGCGCATAACAGTGAAATGCGCATTACTATAAACTGCTTTAATTTTTGCCTGAGCACCAGCTTTTTTGCCTTTTATGACATTTGCATCATCAAATGTCTGAGCTATCAGTTTTTGGCGATTCCCTTGAAGGATTATATCTAATTGTTGTAGAATACATTTTGATATCCCATCAGCGGTTTGGTTTTTTGGAATAAGAATCCCCAAATGCGTTCAAGTATTTTTTCATCCAAGACGTACCGTAAAACAATGATCATTTGTGTATGTTCAGACATATCTGTTGTATCATCAGCCATGACAGCTACAAAGGAAGCTTTGCTAATTTCTGCCCTTATTTCATCACGGTATATTTGTAAAAGACAATCAAGTATGTCATTCTGAATAGTCTTGGAAACACCTTTGAAGACATTACTGGTTTCTAAGTGGTTCTTTAAATCTGGATCTAATTAAGATGCAAAATTTTAAAATCCTCTAAATACAATTGGATTTACTGAATCATCTTTTTCATCATGTCCTTGTAAGGGAGTTTCAAAGTTCCCACAAAATAAAATACAATATTATTTTAGATAAAATTTCACGGTTCTTCTTAGCATTCGTGTTATGATGATTGATTGAAAGACTGCAGGCCTCACTAAGTTTTTCTTTAATATTTATGGTCCCCAAAATTGATAGGGAAACTACATTGTCAACGTGCTTCTCATGCTTTTCAATTCTATCTTTCATTTTGCTAATAGTTCTGAAACTATCTTTTGTCCATGTTACATCACCCCCTAACAACAAACAAGGAAAGCAGAACAATGCCTTTTTTAGTTCACAGCCGCAAAGCCAACTTTTCCGTTGGTACCATTAAAGCTACGAATATACACTTTGCTGTTGCTAATGCCTGGCTGAGATATTTGAATATCAGGCGTTGAACGGCTTCTTTTCTTAATTTCAACTTTATCATGGAGAGACAGCTGTGAAAACTCAATCTGTTGAAGTTCATTTACCGTCGCAGAAGTTATTTCTTGGGGATGCAAGGAGACCGTGGTTACATTCTTTTTATATCAATTGTATTGGGGAAGGTAAGTACTAGGTAGTCTATTAGTAAAATATCAATTAGGGTAGAAGGAATACAATGTTTACGTGATCCTCTTGCGATTCAACTGAGCCAGAAGTTCTAACTGAGTTGAATCATACTTTTATAACTTTTAGGTCACAGATTTTTATTAACGAAAAAAGTTTTACTATTTAACAACGGTTTTATTTATAAAAAGCTTGTTGTTAATTAAAAATAAGCGTATAACAAAATAAGCTTGTCATTAAAATTGCTTTTTTAATACAAATATTTTTAACTTTGCCGTTATAAGCCGTCGAAAAAGGGGGTAATAAGCAAAAATATTTTAATGAAAAAACACTATTTTAAATTGTGTACACTTTACAGTACACTTTACTTTAATTAAAAAAATATACAAATGCATTTCTTTTAAACTTTACAGATTAAATAAAATTTTACGGGCTTTTTCTACAGGCAAACAAACGAAAAACATTTTTTAAATAGATTTTATTTACAATTTTTTAATAATTTATTTTTTCATAAAAACAAAATCTTTGAAATTTACTTGCCTGCAAGCGATGGTAAAGTTAGGAGTTTACCATTTAAAAATGGTTTTATTGGATAACAGTTTAATTTAAAATTTAAAAATGTGTGTTTATAACAAAACTTTGTAAATAAAATATAGAATAAAAGCTTACATATTTGTACTATGAGCAAACAAAAAAAATTTAAAGATACATAATTTTATTTACAAATCTTTTTACAATTTTTTATACAAAAATAAAAACAAACTTTGCTATTTACTAAGCTTATTATAAAAACGGTTTTACATACTCGTCTTGTTATTGCACATCTTAATTAAAAAAACTTTGTTCAAAGTGGAAACCTTCTTGCTTTGTCCTCGTGGGAGGTAAATAAATGCTAAATCTTATATATATATATATATATATATATATATATATATATATATATATATATATATATAAATATATATATATAATGTGTGTATATATATATAATGTGTGTGTATATATATATGTGTGTGTGTATATATATATATATGTGTATATATATGTGTATATATATGTGTGTATATATATGTGTGTATATATATATATGTGTGTATATGTGTGTATATATGTGTGTGTATATATGTGTATATATATGTGTGTGTATATATATATATGTGTGTATATATATATGTGTGTATATATATGTATATATATATATATATATATATTTATATATACATATGTATATATATATATATAAGGTAAAAACATTTCTAACTAAAATGTATTTTAAAAATAAAATTTTCTTCGCTTTTCTATAGAAAAAACTTAAATCTTTTTTATTCTGTAAAGTTTAACTACTACAAAATAAATAGATTTCAAACTACTTAAAAACTCAAACAAAATAAGCCATATAGGTAAAAAAAAAAATAACATTGGTCGCGTTGGTAGCTTCAAGGCTAAAAACTCAAACACTTTTAATTTAAAAAAAAAGTTTGGCATATTGTATATTTTTGTCTGCTTAAATAGCATTTTAAAGTGTGGGATTTTTTTTAAGGTGGGATTTTATTTACAAGAACAAGTTACACTTTTTAATAATAATAATAAAAAGAAAATATTTGTAAACAAGCCTCTTAAAAAAAAAAAATCAGCGAAAACGCGCAAACACCGCGTTCGGAACTGCGAAAACTACAGTTCCAAACTGGCTCATATCGACCGTTTAGATCGCTTTTATATATAAAAAAAAAATGTAAATATGTTTTATTCTGTAAAGTTTAACTACTACAAAATAAATAGATTTCAAACTACTTAAAAACTCAAACAAAATAAGCCATATAGGTAAAAAAAAAAAAAAATAACATTAGTCGCGTTGGTAACTTCAAGGCTAAAAGCCCGAACACTTTTAATTAAAAAAAAAAGTTTGGCATATTGTATATTTTTGTCTGCTTAAATTGCATTTAAAAGCGTGGGAATTTTTATTAAGGTGGATATTTTATTTACAAGAACAAGTTACACTTTTTAATAATAATAAAAAGAAAACACTTGTAAACAAGCCTCTTAAAAAATATATAAGCGAAAACGCGCAAACACCGCGTTTGGAACTGCGAAAACTACAGTTCCAAACTGGCTCATATCGGCCGTTCTAGATCGGGCATGCGCACAAGCGAACTTCACTAAGAATGTGTAACTGCTTTTATGCTTATATGAGTATGGGGACAATTATCGATATTAAGCTTCAGGATTTTTTTTTTTTTTTTTTATATATATATATATATATATATATATATATATATATATATATATATATATATATATATATATATATATATATATATATATATATATATATATATATATATATATATATATATATATATATATATATATATATATATATATATATATATATATATATATATATATATATATATATATATATATATATATATATATATATATATATATATATATATATATATATATATATATATATATATATATATATATATATATATATATATATATATATATATATATATATATATATATATATATATATATATATATATATATATATATATATATATATATATATATATATATATATATATATATATATATATATATATATATATATATATATATATATATATATATATATATATATATATATATATATATATATATATATATATATATATATTTATATATATATATATATATATATATATATATATATATATATATATATATATATATATATATATATATATATGTATTAGGCACCGCCAAAACTGGGGGGGGCAGGTCAGTACTTTTTGACGGACCGTCTTTTTAAAAATCTACTAAAAATCAGGTAATTATCCGATCAATACGAAATTTTCAGCGATTATTAGGAGAAGAATGAGCTTTATAACAGTGTACTTATTTTTCATAAACGATATTTATATATATATATTTTTTTGCTTACAAACCCCCCCTTGTTTATATATATATATATATATATATATATATATATATATATATATATATATATATATATATATATATATATATATATATATACAAATATGCTTAAAATAATCATCTGAAACTGAACAAAACATATTGTGTTGTTGTAAGGGACAGAATTATAGATTAAAAAAAAAAAAAAAAAAAATTGTTTGCATACCTTATTTTGACGTCTGAATATCAGAACTTCGATTGTGTTTAATTATCCCGCTTTTGAGTTTTGAAGTGTGAAATTCGGTGAATATGTTAAGTAAAATAATTAATTTAAGTTAAGCAAAACAAAAAAAAAAATTTTTTTAATATTTATACGAAAAAAGCCATTTTAAAATTTTTGATAAATAAATTAACAATTTTTTTTTTAGCGAGCCGAATAATGTATGACCATTATTAAACAGGGCATGCTTTGAATAATCGATGCAAAAAAAAAAAAAAATTCGATAAATATTGTGCCCTTTGGGTTAAAAATAGCATCATTTTTTTCGATCTCGTTTGAAAACGTTTGCCGCCTTTCGACTACGGTGGACCAAACGCGCTGAAATAATTTTTTTTTATTCTGCTTTAAATTGACCCCCCCCATTTTGGGGAGCCTGGCCCCCACACACATACACATTAAAAACCAAACTCATACAAATGGTCACCCATCTGGTACTGGCCAGCCTCAGCTTAATAATACATTGAAATTTTCGTCACTGAAAAAAAAGTTTTTTTGGCCTGTTTGGTCTTCCATAGTTTTCTTATCATCAAAAGAAAACGTAAACAGAGTCGATCTGAACTCTACGCCGACGCGAAATATTTGGTTACCTATATGAATAAGTGGAATTATTTGAAATTCAGGTACTTATATTATAATATTTTTGAATATTCTCTTAGAAAATCATCCTAAATCTTAGTTAGACAATAAATAAATAAATTAATTATTTCAAAAACCCTTTTTTTTTAAAAATATTTAAGTACGTTTTTTGTGCAAGACAAAAAATGTCAATTGTTAACTTTTTGGGAAAATTTAACATTTAAAATTGAATTAAAAATAGTAGAAAAAGTTTTACATTATTCTGTTTTCTATATGATAAAATTCAGGGTTTTATCTTTCTGGAAAAAAAAAAGTTACTCAGAAATAATGGATTTTAATAAATGTAATTTAGTTTTAAAAAACAACAACAACTTGATTTTGCGGCCATTTTTGGCGGTGCCTAATATGTATATATATATACTAGCTGTACCCGGCCACGCGTTGCTGTGGCTCAGTTTGTTAAAATGGAACACATGTGAAAGTAGAGAAAAGTTTTATTCTTTTTTTCAAGAGAATGTACAAATTATTTTTTTAACAGATGTTAAGAAAATAAACAGAAAAATACTTCCATCATTAATTATGCAAAAAAATAAATAAAATGTTGATTTAGTGTTTCAAGATGCTTATAAATTACGATAAAACTTGCTGAGTATGCACTGTTTTACGGTTGTTGTAAAAATGGAACGGAAACTTAAATTTCGCTTCGTTTTAATCTTTCTTAATTTTTTAATTGTGCCCCCCTCCCTCAAACGAATATAATCAAAACAGTAACATTCAACAATTGTACTTTATGTATATAAAACACAAAATATTTATTAAAAAAAAAATTTTTTTTTAAAAAGTTAATAACGAAAGGGAAATAATTCCATTTGTAAACGAAAAAGTCAGTTTGGTATATCTTTTTGTTATTTTTTACATAAGTCCAGCTTACCATTCACATTGGAAATGTCGCCATTTATAGGTTGTCGGGTACGTTTACAATGAATAAACACTCCAATCTAGTAGATGTATCAGAATTTTTGTAGGAATTTTTTTACACCCCTATCACGAAACTGCGAATAAAATATAAAAATCTCGTAATTTCTCTTTTAAAAGTGGGTTGTTTATTTTCTTTATGGATTATACTTCCAAAATAAACTATTAAAGTTGTTTTAAAAGTAATAGAAATATTTTTTTTTATTTTTTAAAAAACAGTAATGAATTTTACGAACTCAATATTTTTCAATTTTTAAACTTTAAAAATCTATCAAAATTTTTCTATTGATTCTATTTTTACGATATTTTCAGGGTCAATGTGAAATTTTATGCTCTTTCCAATAAGCAGAATATAATATTTTAGACAAACGTTTTTTTTAATTCACGCCCCCCCCATTTTCAAGTGTCTAGTAAAAAGTAAATAATTAATTTACACACCAAAGTTTTATATATCACAAATTGAAGAGAAAAGGTCAATAAATAATATATTCAAATTTAAAACAAAAAAAGTAGTGTTTTTTAGAAATTTACCTGTAAAGTTCGAAGTTTAAAACCTGTTTTATTAAACCGCGTTGTTTGTTTTTTCTTTTGTTTTTTTTTTATGAAACCTTGGTCCTTGCTCCTTTAATTGAAAAAAAAATTAGGGCTTGAATTACATTTTTTTAGTAATTATAAGCTTGGAAAACAGGGGGTAGAATAATTCACGCCTCCCATGTTGAAATGTCTATTAAAAAGTAAATAATTTATTCACCAAAGTGTTATATATCACAAATTGAAGAGAAAAGGTCAATAAATAATATATTCAAATTTAAAACAAAAAAAGTAGTGTTTTTTAGAAATTTACCTGTAAAGTCCGAAGTTAAAACATTTTTTTTAAACATGTTTTTTTTTTGTTTTTTTTTTTTTAATGAAACCTTGGTCCTTGCTCCTTTAATTGGAAAAAAAAATTAGGGCTTGAGTTACATTTTTCGAGGAGTTATAAGCTTGGAAAGACGGGGTGGAATTATTCACTATTTTTCACGAAATTTCTTACACACCTACCAATCTACCCATGTTAAGAACGGCTTTCGGAATAGACACCCTTAACCTTGCCAGAATACCCGAAAAGCTATAAAGTTGACGTGTCGAATGTGAACGATGAGTTGGACGTAATGTAAAAATGTACCGAATTTAAAAGGGAACGAAATTCAAATTTCCGTTCCATTTTTACAACCGTAAAGCAGAGCATTCTATGCAAATTTTACCTAACTTACTGTATTAATGCTATTTTTTTAAGCAAGAAAAAAAAAAGGTAAATATCCAGATACGCTACTACAGAACACCGACCACTCTAATTTGTTTTTTTTATAGGTAATTGAGGTCGCTGACAACGAATCTGATAGTCAAACTTGGGGCAAATTTACCGTTTGCATGGTATTTACCCTTGAACCCACGAACTTCTTTCCACCATTTTGCAGCTTCCGTTTATGCTACGCGCATGCACGCTGTAGCATAAACGACGGTTTCACCAAGTAAACTACGTTGGGGGGGGGGATTTTTTTTTTCCAGGACATAGAATTTTCTAATTTTCAAAAATACATTATAGCGCTTTTTGGGTGGAAAATTTAAAATTAGCTGAAAAAGAAATAAAATAAGAAAAGGAAAGCACACCAAGTTGGAGTGGGGGGGGGGGGGTAATTTATCTGTTTTTTTTTTGTTTTGTTTTTTTTTACCTGGAACATAGAATTTTCAAATTTTCCGTAAGTAACGCACCGACATTTACCAATTAGAACACCATTTAACATTTTCCGAAGATTTTACTTTGTACATTGGGGGCGTGAGCGGGGGGGGGGCGGATGTGATGTTGGGGCGCGCGCGCGCCCCAACATCACATCCCCCCAAACAAATTAGAGTGGTCGGTGTTCTGTAGTAGCGTATCTGGATATTTACCAAAAAAATATTTAGGTTTGGCTATAAATTCCTAAACTCATTTCACCCTAAATAATTTAGGTGACTGAAATAGGAATCTGATTGAATCTTTAATTTCCTTAATAGTATGCGAGAATTCATTTTTCTTCGAGTTATATCGAATACATTAATACGGACTTTAGGGGCTTTTTTCGTAATGTTACTGTAAAAATTATTTTTTATTGTTACAAATTACGATGCTTTAAAAAAAGCAAAAATAAATTCTTGCGTTTTTTATTTACTACTGAAAACCATAACTTTAGTAAAGGTATTTTTTGATTAAACAAAATAAAACATTTTCACTAAGAGTTAAGTAAAAATAATTAGTTCATTATATTCTGCGATCATTATTTGAAAAATACTGCAATTTTCATTAAAATTCGTTAATTTCCTCATTTTTGGTGAATTTTTAAGTAAAGGGAGGAGTCAAAATGTGTATACACTTTGAGTGTCGGCATTCATTTTCTGTGTACCTACCAAGCGACCACGTGTGGTTAATTTAAATTTAATCTCAATCACATGGTTATATTATCAATAATCATGTAATTAAACCCATTGAAAATTTACCGATATTGTAAACACGTTCTGTTTACATTAAGCCTGTAGTGTTTTTTTTAGTGATGCAATGTTGTCAACTGAGATTTTAAAAAAACCCGCGAGATCAGGAGAATCCTACAATAAAAAAATTATAAATATAGTATATTCAATATATAAAATGTTCCGTGTTTTCTCACTATATGTTTCTGGAATTATATTGAAGCGGTTAGCTCCCCAGAAGGCTTACATATTTTATCAGCTAGTTTTGCCTGTTTTTTTTTCAGAGAGGGTATTTTTTTTTTGCAGGAAACAAATCATAAACTCAAACTTTTTATAATAAAAGTTAAATTGAAATATACTGCAAATTAAACATCACAATAATGGTGCAACATATTTTGAAATTAAAAAAATAAAAAACAAAAAACTTTGTTTTAGCATAGCAAGCGACAAACATTTTTGGGGGGCCTTATATAATAAAGAAAAGATGTGTAAATTAAAAAATTTGGAAGATAAACAAATGAATTATGTTTTTTTTGTTTGTTTTTTTTACTTATCGAGTTAACAGAAAATGAAATCTTTCGTCAATTCGTGGCTGTGAAATGAATCGAACCGGAAGTTCAGTTTTATCAACAGAACAGATTCGCAGTAACAGTTAAAAAATATATTTATTTTATTTAATATTTTAATAATTCGCGAGGTAAATTTATTTTAATAACATAAAAATATACCTCGACTCTAAAGATGGGTTGTCTGAAAATTTCAAATAAATTGGTAACGTAGAAATATGGTTTTATTCTTTTGTAACGAACCAAATTTACATTTATATATATATATATATATATATATATATATATATATATATATATATATATATATATATATATATATAATATGATATATTATCACATAGAAAGAAAAAAAATAAACGTATTCTTTTTAACGTGTATCGATAATAATGAGTAGAAATGACTTGGGGTGCTGCAGTTCCACAGCACAAGGCACGAGCAGCCACTGATACATAAATAAAAATAAAGCCACAAAAGCTTCTTCGACAATTTTCAGGGATCATTTTTTTTCTTATTTTATTTTTTTAAAAAGTAGATTGATACTTTTTATTTTTCTACACACCTAACAAAAACAAAACGAATATAAATAAATAAATAAATAAATAAAGCCGAAAATAATTTTTTTAAAACTTGATTTGCGTTACAAATAAATAAAATCATTTGACTTTTTTTTTCATTTACAATAATAAAATACACGAATATTTTTTTCATAATTTGGCGGTGGCTCGTCCCAAATCGTTCTTCTCACAAAACAAGATGGCGGATAATCAAAGAAATGAAAAAAAGAAAAGAAAAAAGAAACGATCAAACTGAAAATGGCTCAAAGAGCACATAAATTAAATTCAAATATGTAAACCTCTTAAATAAAAAAGTAAGAAATGATAAAGTAGACTTTACACATATTAAACAAACAAATGCACGCGTGTATTGCGTTGTTTAAATAATTCTTATCAGAATTGAAAGTACTTGGTTTTGTAAATTATTGTGATCTTTTTCTTAATAATTTTGACTGATATTAAAATAAAAACAAATCGACAGAACTGAAAAATTGGATGGCAAAGATTTATAGGGAAACTTTTTCTATTTTGTTTAATCGAAATTCTTTGTATGAGAACATGGTGACGATATATAAATCTGATGAATTAAATATATATAGCTCACTTGTCATAAACCAAAGAAATGAGATAGAAAGAAACGATCAAAATGAAAATGAGTGAAGGAAAATAAGAAAATAATATATGACATTATAATAATTATATTTTATAGCTACAGACACTACTGCTTCATACTTATGAAATCATCAGTGTAGGGAAGATAATTCCTGACGGTCATGAGATTCGAACCCAGCCACAAAGCTTTTGTTCCATTAGCTAAGCCTCTAGCTCATGGCCACAAGACAATTGCCACGGGAATAAAGGGAATTAAGAACTATTAAACGCCAAATTAAGGCGAATACAATGATAATCTAGAGTGTTCGCACAAAGGAAAGTCGTGAAAATTGCATAGACGCTAGTTGACTGCCTTAGTCATAATTCTGCAGACAGTGCACATTCTTAAGTATTCTTAAAGTGGCTTGATAATTATATATATATATATATATATATATATATATATATATATATATATATATATGTGTGTGTGTGTGTGTGTGTGTGTGTGTGTGTGTGTGTGTGTGTGTGTGTGTGTAAAATCAAGTTGGATATTCAAAGTCAGACCCAAATAGCAATCCATTAGACCTACCTAATTCAGGCTAGCCTATTTTTTCATTAGTTTGTCCCCACTATGTAATTAGGATGTAATATAATTCGCTTCGATTGGGTTATTTTTCTGGTAATACTTAGGCGAGATAGGAATAATTTTAACGTGCATACATATGACCTTACTGATCACAGAAAGGGGAGGGGAGTCGAGAGAAGTCTTAAGACATATTACACAAAGCTTAGCGAACTTAAAAGATAATCTAAACTGTCACTCTCTATCTTTCTTTTCGGTTGTAAGGGTCGAAACTGATGCTCGTCATCATTTGTGATGCATTCTTTTAGTCTATTTGTTCTGTCTTTCTCCAATTTCCATGACAGCTCTTGCGTTATATCTATCTTTTATTTTTCCCCATTGTTTTTCGCCTGTAAGAGGCTATTCTTCAGTCACTGGCACTCGTTGTGAGACCATGGTGCCAACTCTCGACAACAATCACTATGTACATGGCCGTCTTCTCTTTTATCTTCTATTCTGGGCGTGTCATTATCTCTCACATTGGCAACTGCCAAGGAGACGAGCACATTGGCTCACAAATATAAGAACACAAAATAATAGAAAATTCTCAGGAAACATAAACTCCAGCACATTCCGTATATATTAGTTAGGCTCTGGGTGCTAAGTCATCTGTTGCGCCATGTTCTTTAGTTTGTTAAGATATTGGCCAGGGTAACCCCAAGTTAGTTGGACGATTATTATTATGATCGTTATTGAGTACGGCATAATCACGTTGACACACCGGTTCTCGCTGGATCACCGAAGTTAAGCAACGTTGAGCCTGGTCAATACTAAATAGGTGACCATTTGGGACTTCCAGGTGCTGTATGTGCTCTTCGCCTATCTCGGCATTGTTTCCAGTCGTCCTGGACTTTTCCTTGCCACTGAACTCAAACAGTGCCGATTCAGGTGAGGTGTGGTTGGGATTGCGCAACCCTTGCCTCACAATTACACGCGCAACTGCCCCTACAGGGGGTATCCTTTGTCTTTCGAGACTGAACGGAGGCATAAAAAAAATCATTGATATTTGTAAAAGTAGAATGTCAGAAAGAATGTTATAAAAACGAAATAAATATTTACAGATGAAATTATTTATGTTATAATTGTTCTCAAAAACGTTAACTTGGTGATAAAGAATGTTAGAATATAAACAAAATATGTGACGAAGGTAGATCATCCGATTTGTGTCTTGGTCATGTAAAGTTAATGACGTAACGAGATAGCTTGGTATACACGTAATGAGTTTAGTTTTCGAATTTGAAGAAAAGCTGTCCTAAACTGGAAGCTGTCCTCAACTGTCAAGCAGTCAAGACTGTCCGTTGCATATTCCTAACTGCCGTAAACTATCGTAACTCTCATTCCTAAAACTGTCTGTAAGCTAACTAAATGTACTGACCTCTATGTCCGATCTTTTATCCTAGTTAACGCCACGGTCCTGGATATGACCTAAAACTATATCCGATGGTGAGGCCCCAGCTTGCGGGCCTTGGGGAGTGTGGAGCCACCCTTTAATTACTATTGCTCACAGGTCCACTCTGACCCGGAGTGGTAGTACCTGTTAGGGTCCCAACTATGGGTTAAATAGAATCCGACTTAAAAAACAAATATACTCAATTAAAAACCGTTCCTCAAAATAACTATATTCGGCATTAAATAACCTGAAAAAGGTTGATATGCCGTAAAACAAAATAACCAACCAACTAGTTAATGCCACATCTTGATTAAAAGTGCTATTTCAGATGGCCTTGGTGTACCTTGGTGAACTTCTTCCATATTGTCTTTCTACTAATCTCAATTTATATAGTTTTGTTCTGCTGATCAACTGTTTCGTATTTTTGTTATAGTTTTCTTCTTTTATTTATTTATTTATTTTTCACTTCCTAACACATTTTTCGGGGAGGGTGGGGTTCATAGCACGGCCACCGAGAGTAAGAAGAAGGCCTGTTAACTGAAAAATGTCAGCAGGCAATGTAGATAAGATTTGTCAGACTGTCAGTACTCTATCAGGGCCATTTGAAAAAGAGCAATAAAACATTTTTCAAAAGAAAAAGGAAACACAGTTCGATTAATACTTAAACTGAACTTTATTCAATATAAAATATAAATATTATCTATGTAAAATTAAGTAATTTTAAAGCAATATACAATTTAATACTGATAAAACTGAATTATGAATTTAGGGAACAAACAATTAAAGAAACATTAAACACAAATGTTTTTTGGCCTTCGGAACAAGATCACAGTGTAGTATCTGTTTTGATGCTACACTTTACCCTTTCTGTCCTCGGTCGGTGGAGGAGAAATCTTTCATGACTGAGATTATTTTTGTTCCTATCCAGAGTGCCCCTTATTGGGAAGCTGGATTTTGGCCACAAGATTATATGTTGAAATATTTAAATAACTATTAATTAAATACAGAAATTATATTTAAAGTTTTGGTTTTCTGTTCTTCTATGTCCATTTTCCCCCATGTTTTTCACAAAATGTGTAGCATATTAGTTGTCTCACAGGCCATCATCAGTGATCGCTCACTGGCAGTAACCTGTGGTGTTCTCTGGAGACCAAGTGACAACAAGTCTCCCCAGATTTCTCTTGACCACTTCTGCAGATGATTACATGTTAGCACAACAGCTGTTGTCACTGATTTCTCGTTGGCATCGGAAATTGGTGTTTCCTGGGGTTTGGGTGACAAAATGCCTCCCCAAGGTACCAGATTTGAATTGCACACTTCCAGTGGAGATTTGGTTAGTACTCTCCCACCTCGGTTTTTCCATCCTCCCTGACCCATCACAACTAGTTGGTGTGATGTGGCGCCAGTCTGCTTAGAAGAATAATGTTTAATATAATATAGGATTGGAATGTTTGGTTTTAATAAACAAAGAGACGTGACAAAAGACCAGGCAAGGATTTTTGGTTAAGTAAAATACATGACGTAAAATACATGATGTAAAGAGTGTAGAGACACCTTAGAAAGCTAGTATGTAGTCTGTAACGGGCGGCCGACAGAGACTATTGACAGACAGGATGCCACCCAGCAAGGGCAAGATCGACAATTAAGATGTTAACAGGATTTTATCAGCGTTCAACCTTTCCAGGATGAGAACAACATTCTGGAATAAAGGTTGCCGAAATAAACCTGAGGCCTGTTGTTCGCGGTGGCATTTTCGTTGCAGTTTTCCATCCAGTATAATCAAAGATGGACAAAGTGTGTTCCCTAATTGAGCAAATGTAGTAACCCCATTGAAAATTATTCGCCCGTTTTGTTGAAGCTATGTCTTTCTTTGTCTGGCAAGAAACAAAATTGTTCATTCTATCCCTTATTTGTCGTTATATGTGAACATATACCAGATAAGTTATAGGCGATCGCATGTAAATGTATGAAGAACAGACGCACATTGAATAAGACACTCGTTACGTACACGTGTATATATTTGCAGAATGCACACACACCGTCACTAGAATACAACACATTAAAAGATAACAGAAGCGAACGGAACGATAAAGGGGCTGACGTGCGAGTTAGCAAAAAATCTAAAGACAGTAAAACATACGTGCCTTATACGTACATGCCTCTTGAATGTATGAATCACTGCACATATGTACATAGATAAGTGCATGTGTTTGCAACTCTTTGTACTCGTATGTATGGGTATATGTGTTTTTTTTTTGTGCGGATTGTTGGAGTATAATTTTCAATAACAGTTTCAAACATACACGTCACAATTTCATCCATTTCACTTCAGCTGATTTTATTCACTTTGAAGTATTTAAACTTTACTTGAGGAATACAGTTTTTTTTTAGATGTTTTTTCTTTAATTTTAATTTTTCTTTTGTTTTTCTGTGTGCTCAATATTCATTTTCTATTATGATTTAAAATATTTGGATTGACACGGATCTACACATGTAAGTTTCTTTCATTTTTCTTTGATGACCTTCATCCGGCCAAAAACCCTTTATTATAACATGATAGGTAGAATAAGTTGTCGACCCCTGATCTAGGGTGTTCAAACGAGCGGAGCAACGATACAACAA
The DNA here is from genome assembly GCF_053919585.1 of Euprymna scolopes. Lineage (NCBI taxonomy): Eukaryota > Metazoa > Mollusca > Cephalopoda > Sepiida > Sepiolidae > Euprymna > Euprymna scolopes. The sequence goes on from NW_027633513.1 coordinate 127,802, forward strand.
TTATATATATATACTTCATTTAATCACATAAATTAATATACGGAAGTATAAATTTATGCGTAAACTTTAAGTATTTACTTCAACAGTGCTCAATACATAGGTAGAGCTGGGTAGTAAGTTATAAAATATATATGTCGATTATCTACATATATATTTTATAATATACATATATATATAATTTTATTATATATATATATATATATATATATATATATATATATATATATATATCTTTGGCCCATTTAGCAAAACTTAATTTTTGAAAATTATCTTTGAAAAACATTTTTATTAATAATTAATTTTCTACCTTATCGCTTTTCGTAATTTTTTGATATTTTCATTGTTGCGACAATAGAGTTAAGTAGATATTATTGGTTTTACTCGAAATTCAATATTCCGATTTTCAAATTTCGCTATTATAACGAAGAAAAACCATATATATATATTATATATATATATATATATATATATATATATATAAAGTATATACAATATATACATAATATATATACAACAGATATGTATAATATATATACAATATATGTGTATAATATATATACAATATATATACAATAAATATATATACAATATATATTTAGAATAAAAACACAAATAAACCTAGAACCCCATCCTCCAACGTAGATCCCTACTACTATGTGTCCTTCTCCAATATCAGGGGTTTATGTTCCAACCTTCCAGAGATTGAAACACAATTACAGGAGACAAAACCGGACATATTCTTTCTAAGCGAAACTGGCATAGGGCCGACCACTTTCCTAGATGAGTTCATAATTAAAGGATACTCCAACCTAACATCTAAATCTGACCCCCAAGATCGCCATGAGCATGGAATATGTGCCTACATTAAAGATGGCTTTCCATGTGGTAGGGATATCTCCAGAGAAGACTCTAATTTACCTTATATGTGCTTCCGGGTCGCACTTGCCTACACCACCGCATTTATATTTGCTCTCTATCATCCCTACAACAGTGGGGTTACTATCTTTAAGAGTATATCTGAGAAAGTTGACCACTTCATGCCTGTTCATCCTTCGGCTAACATTCATATTTGCGGTGACTTCAATGTCCATAATGTGGAATGGCTGACCCACTCAAATAAGACAGATGACGAGGGGAGGTTCTGTCATAATTTTGCCATTGCCTATGACCTCACTCAGATTGTTCACGAACCCACCCATATGCCCGATACTACTCGTCAGTATGTAAGCCTTCTAGATCTTTTTCTCACAACTTCCTCTGAGCTATGTTCATGTTCCGTTCTATCTCTTCTGGGATCCTCCGATCACTCCGTTGTATCAGTTAAGATAAAAATGAAATGTAATAAGACTTCAGACGTACCTCTCCCCCGTACTGTATATCGGTACTCTATGCCTGACTAAGATAGCTACTGTACATTAATATCCGATCTACTTCTGCATTTCATGTTTAAAAAGGATGTGTCCTCTATAGTATCAGACCAGACCGAATGGATAATTGTAGTTATAGACCGATTCATACCATCCAAAAAATTCCAACAAAAACCTAACGGCCAGCCATGGTTCTCCCCAGAAAGTGCTGCTGCCATCACACACAGAAATCACTTTTTCCATAGCTACCAACGTAATAGATGTACTGAGACTAAAGCTGCTTTCAGGACTGCCAGCAACCACTGTAAAAGAGTAATTAAAAATGCGAGAGAGCTATTTGCTAAGTCCGTTAAATCCAAAGTAGCTGAGCAGCGGCTTGGTTCCCACCAATTTTGGCAAATAGCAAACAGGATTCTGAACAGAAGCGTGCGTTCTATCCCAACCATCATCAATGGACCTGAGGTCATCTCGTCAGCATCAGACAAGGCCAAACTATTTGCCAAGAACTTTGCAGCTTATTCTACTCTATGCGACGAAGGCCATCAGCTGCCCGTATTTCCTCCTATAACAGACAACCCACTATGCAACATACAAATATTTGTGCGTGAGGTCGCCAAACTAATCAGGAACCTTGATTCCATTAAGCAACTGACCCTGACGGCATTCCAATTATAGTGCTGAAAAAGCTCCAACTAGAACTTGTCTCCATACTTACAAAACTGTTCAAGCGTTGCCTTAAGGAGAAGTGCTTTCCAACACCCTGGAAAGTCTCATCAGTATGCCCTGTATTTAATTCAGGTGATAAGTCATCTCCCTCTCAGTACAGACCAATAAGTGAGAAAGCTGCTGGAATCCATATTAAGTAGAGAAATAGTCAACCACCTCAGCAGAAATAACCTTAGTGGCATGCAATATGGTTTCCGTTCTGCTAGATCTACAGCAGATGTGCTAAAGGTTATATCTCATAGGATTAGTGAATCTCTCGACAAAGGCTTCCTTTCTAGGGCAATTGCTCTTGACATATCAAAGACCTTCAATAAGTTATGGCATAAGGGCCTACTTCACAAGATTTCCAGCTACGGGATAACTGGAAATGTTTTCTCAATTATAAAATCCTTTCTCTCTGATAGGCTCATAAGAGTAGTGGTTGGTAGGCAGAAATCAGAGGCCCACAGTATTAACGCTGGAGTCCCTCAGGGGTCCATCCTGGGCCCAACTCTCTTCCTGCTCTACATCAATGATCTCCCAAAACACATACTTAAATCATTCATTGACATCTATGCTGATGAACCGACCATCTATGGCAACACTTCAAAGGCTGTAAATGACAAAGTTCTCTCTGATTCTCTCTCCTCTGATCTTGAACGCATGGTAGTGGGGGAAGAGGTGACTGGTTACTTTTAATGCATCTAAAACCAAGCTCCTATCTTTACATCATCAACGCTCTGATCCCCATCTGGCATCAATTGAAATGGATGGCTCTCGTCTTGGGGAGGCTCCATGTTTTGACAAGCTTCTGGGTTTGACCTTTACTCCTGATCTGAAATGGAACAAGTACATCAGGTCTGTTTTCAAGGTCGCTAGGAGGTTGGTAGGATCCTTCTACCGCCCAGAAGATATCTCACTTCTGATGCAATTCTCTATCTGTGTAAAAACCAAGTATGTCCAAGGATGGAGTACTGCTGCCACATCTGGGCAGGAGCTGCTAAAAACAGCCTTTCCTGCCTTGACAGAGTACAAAATAGACTTTGTGGCTTAGTGGGGGGGGGGTGCCCTTTTCTCTTCCCTGCAGCCTCTCTCCCAGAGAAGAGACTTGTGAGTCTGTCTTTGTTTTATCATTATTTTCATGGCAAGTGCTCATCTGAGCTCCAATCTCTGGTCCCCCCTCTCCAATCTTTCACGAAAAACACCCGTCTGGCTGAAACCACTGTCATTAATTTTCCCCACTCTTTATCTGTGCCTAAATCCAAGCGTAGATTCCATAAGCAGAGCACGACTGTGGAACTCTCTTCCATTTGCCTGTTTCCCACCTGACTACAACTTGGATGTCTTCAAGTCCAACATAAACAAATTCCTGACAAACCGCCCCCTTAAGTAAGACACTTTATCAAATCTCCAATACTAACAATTACTACAATACTATCCTATTGATTACTGTACACGCAATAACCCTTACCCAGAGTGGCTTCCAGGCCTTGATAAGTGGTGACCTCCATGTAAAGCAAAAATATAATATTCTTCAGAATAAAATTATCTAAGAATCAACTGGTATGGAAACCTGTGATTATAGGTCTTACAAAATATTATTGGCAGTAATAGTCTATAAGGATTATCTCATCTAAATAAAAATTGCTCAATATACAAAATAGAGCAAATAAATAAAAATTTTAGTCATTCAATAAATTTAAAAATTTATGTATGATGTAAAATGGACAAATTTCAAATCTAAAGAGTTTTATTATTCTATGTAAGACAAAGAATACATTTGAAATATTACAACTCCTTATCCTATCGGATTTCGATGTCTACCATCTCTTCAGAGGAGAAAATATTAGCAAATAATTATAATGGCTTACAGCTTATTTGCTAAAGTCAGTGAGCCATGGAACATCACAATCAAAAGTTTTTTTTAAGTATTTAAATATCATAGAGCAAGGAATGAAAAAGATATAGAAATTCACATCCAAATTGCATGGTAAAATTTGAAGTGAATGTTTTTGGTAATGGGATCCAATCTGTATTTTGAGTAATCCACATCCTAAGGTAACTGTCCGAAGTAGGCATTTTCCTGGATTTTTCTTTGTTTATATAATGAGTCTGGTAAATAACTCATTACATAGGTCCGGTGGATCTGTTTATTAATAAACATATAATTTTATATATTTAATATTTTTATATAATTATAAAAAAATGAGCTTCAAATTCCACTCCAAAATAACTTCAATAAAATAAAATAAAACTAAAAAATAAAATAAAACTGCTTTCTGTGGACAAGCCAAGCAAATGAAATAAAGAGAAACTGAACCGATAAGAAAAATGAAAAATGAAAATGAAATGGATAAATAAATAAATAAATAAATAAATAAAAGAAAAGAGAAGAAAATGCTCATGCATAATAAATTAGCGAATAGAAGAGAAGATAAAAAATACTGTCTATTTGTTTTCAAATGTTTCTTTCTTTAGATGGACGAATTTACTTTTCACCGAGTTGCGATTTATTTCTTTATTGCAAGGGAAAAGGCAAATCGATTTCTTCTTTCATTTCCTTTCTTTACGTTCACATTTAAAAAATAAATAAATCCGTATCGAAATTACCAAAATGTTCGTCTATCTATAAGAAGAATTGAAAAAAAAAATTGTTTTAGGCTTACAACAAAAATATGCTCTAGATGAGAACCCATCGCGCTGCACCGGAAGGAAGCTTCACATACCTCACTGCAGTGACTTTGTCCAAAATATATTGTAGTTTACATTGCACTGTACAGAACTTACGGATGATTTTATTAAATTATTTTTTTTATATATAACAGCTTCAATAAAAGTTTAAAATGCAAAAGTTAAGTATCATAGTCCCATTGAGCGCTAAAAAGAAACATTCATTTCGAATGTGCCTCTGTTATATCAAAGAATCTACTGTTAATTTTTGATGCCTGACATTTCGGCATTTTTACTCAAATGAACTTGTGTTGTTAGGCTGTATAAAGGTGTTAACTGGGTACGGGCAATAATGGCGAAAAAATAAGAGGGCATAGTTTTGAAAGCCGGGTTATCATAATTTCTTGTAAGTTTCTAACTACTTTGTGATTGTATTTGAAAGATTAAAGCCTAAAGTTAATTTCCAAAAAGAAAAAATATCTGTATATGTGAAAAAAAAAAGTTATAATGAAAAATGTTTTCATAGTGACATTCGGAAGCTGACAAATTCAGGTAAATTTTGAAGTTAAATAAATTCATTGTAAAAATCCCTTGAAAGATAAATATTAGTTTTCTGAGTTTATTTTAAAGATAATTAGTCAAGTCCTAAGATATTGAATTAAAAAAAAATAAAAAAACACTCTGTTTATACAAAAAAATAGCTTAATTAGCTCCCAAAAGCGAAAGATTCTGTTTTTGCACAAACCAAAACAAAATGAAATTATCTAAGAATGGATTGTACAGAAGCCCAAAATGTCAGAAAGTCAAAAGGCTGTCTGAAATTTACGTCAGGTAGTTGGAGGGAGATAGGGAGTGCTAGTTTTTTTTTTTTCAGCTGAGCATCTGTACATTCCTATCGTGAACGTTTGTATAATTTTTACCATTTTTTAATTTAATCATTTTTCTGTGTTTCTGCTTTTAAATTAATTTTTTTCAAGATTATATAAAAATTATGTTATGCCGAAAGTGACACCTTCATTAAAGCAAGAAAAATAGAATCTTACATATAAAAAATTATGCGAAACATGTAATCTAAAAAATAAAAGTAGAAATATTTTTTGCAATTATAATTTTTGCGTGTGAAAAGATTAAATAAACAATGCTTAATTCAATGATAATATCGGTAGTTCGAGAAATTAATTTTTCATTGAGTTATATTGAATTTATTAATACAGACTTTAGAAGCTTTTTTTGTAATGTTCCTGAAAAAAAAATTTATTGTTACAATTTACTATGCTTCATTTTCATAAAAAAGTAAAAATAAATTTATTCATTTTTTTTTTTTTTTACCACTGAAAACCATAATTTTAGTAAAGGTATATCTTGTTTAAACAAAATAATAGATTTCCACTAAGATTCAAATAAAAAAAATGTGTTCATTATATTCAGTGATCATTATTTGATAAATACTGAAAATTTAATTAAAATTGGTTCATTTCCTGATTTTTGGTGAATTTTTAAGTAAAGGGAGGGATAAAAATGTTTATACATTTTGAGCATCGGCATTCATTTTGCACGTACCTAGTTTTAACTTTGGTCAAAATCGTCTGTGCCTTCTTTCATCATATTTTTTTGATTATCGATCATTGATACTTATCAAAGACATTCCGATACAAAACCTATTTAAGAGCACTGGCAGATACATAATCTACATTTGTCTGAAATTTCATAAAAATCGACCCAGCCGTTTTGGAGTCTATAGGGAACGAATCACAGACACACAGACAAAGTTCGTTTTATATAACAGTAGAGAAGAGATAAGCATTAACAAAAACAACAACAACAAAAGCTTTCCGTGATTCAATCGCCATAAAATCCCATTTCGATAATAAATAATAAACAAGAATTTTTTAATTAAATTTTTACCTGCTGCATAACATTGCGGGCACCTGACAGGTCGGTCCGCACCTCATAAACTAAAGCCGAGGAAAGCAACAGTCACTATGTAAACATTTAGATGTTTCGTTAACCTATTTTCATCGCTTTTTCATGGACAGAACGCGGCGAAAAATAAGTTTTAAAAACATTATATTATTATTAGTGATGGGACGATTCCAATATTTTCCTGATTCCAATACAATTACGGATTCTGTTCTAAATTCCCGATTCCAATACAATTACGGATTCTGTTCTAAATTTCCAATTCCAATACAATTATGGATTCTGTTCTAAATTCCCAATTCTGATACAATTACCAATTCTGCTCTACATTCCTGATTCCGATACAATTACCGATTCCGATTCCAATTCTATTTAAATTTCTAAATATAGAGTTGTTTTTGTTGGAAGCAGGGGTAGGATTACCGCAAAAAAATAAAAAATAAAAAAATGTGCCCATATTTTCGCAAACATAAAACATACACTTGTGGGTATAATTTATAGATGATAGTTTTATTGGTAGTTTAAAATTAATAAATATTTATTATTTCATCATTAATACGACTGTTGAAGATTAAGTTTCAAACAAAAATAATAAAAACGATAAAAAGAATCGTTTTGGGTATCGGAAAATAGGCGATTCCAATACTCCGAAAAGTTCCGATTTTTTAATTCCCGATTCTGATTATCATATATTGATAGGGTTACCTGGTGTTGTCCGGTGTACTAATTCAATTTAACAGTAGGAGATGATAATGCAGTGGTTCACAGCACAAACTGACGACCTGGATGTTCTCAGTTTGAATCCAGTTCGCTCCAATAAAATCACTTTCCCTTAAGATGTTGGCAACCTTCATGTGGTCTTTCCCATAAGTACCTAATGTCTTTCTAAAAATAATTCTGACTAGAAAAATATCGGGGAAACCAATGCCAACAATAGAATCTTCAGATTCATACAATATGATGATGATTTGTAACACTATCTATTTGCGGATGGAGAGGGTATCTTGGTGTACCTCTGCCATGTGTGCGTTTCTGGAAGGGTTCTTATCATAGAAACACTCGTCTAGCGTAAACCACTATTAATAATCTCCCCCACTCTTTATCTGTGCTTAAACCTAAACATAGATTCCATGAACAAAGCTTCTTTCTTAGAACTGCACGCCTATCGAACTGTCTTCCCTTTTTCTTGCTTTCCAGCTAACTATAATATGGTTGTCTTCAAGTCTAACGTAAACAAGTTCTTGATGAGTCGTTCCACTTAAGTTAACAAATTTACCAAATTTCCATTACTAACGATTACTATATTGTCCAATTGACTACTGTACATTCTTTACCCCTTATCCTCGAGTGGCCTCTGGGCCTTGATAAGTAGTGATGCCTATGTAAAAAAAAAAAAAAACACGCATCAGCACCCCCCCTCGGAGGAGGAGGTACAATTTGAACCTAATGATCATCTTCGCATACTAGGATGAAAACAACACAAAAAAGTTGTTAATATAAGTCATTTGTGCCCTAATTTTGGTAGATAAAGGATTGCCAAACGTTGTTTGTTGATAGCTATCTGTGAGGCATCTTTGACGGTCAGTTCATCTCCTCATCTGCTAAAGCTCTCCGCGGTCTGCCCCGAGCAGTGAACTGTCGTCAACTGCAGTAAACAAAATAACTGTTATAAATTAACTGAAAACTTATAAATATATAAACTTCAGGATCGGAAATCCTATGTCCGGTTTTTTGTCTTAGGCACCGCTACCCTTGATTAATAGAAACTGACAACCTTTGTGCTCACCCTATCAGCTATTCCCAGCTGACTACTTCCAAGTATTCATCCCAGTGCTTTTACGTTTCTAAATTTTTGAGATGATGCTTGGTTATATATATATTATTTAACTGGAATTCATTATTGAGATGAGTATTATTTATTAATTTTTTTTTTTATTACGGACTATTATCCTTATCTTTTGTTAGTTGTTTTTACAACGTTTCGACCAACTATTCCTCTGGTCTTTGTCAGGTGATAACTGCGACGGGATAGGAACTCTGAAT
>NW_027633514.1:0-39423 GCF_053919585.1 Euprymna scolopes
AGCGAATCTCTCGACGGAGACTATCTTTCTAGGGCAATTACTCTTGACATATCAAAGGTCTTTGATAGGGTATGGAATAAAGGTGTACTTCACAAGATCTCCAGCTATGGTATAGCTGGAAATGCATTCTCAATTATTAAATCATTTCTCTCTGATAGGTTCATAAGAGTAGTGGTTGATGGGCAAAAATCAGAAGCTCTCAGTATTTATGCTGGAGTCACTCAGCTCTCTCCCTGATCGACATTAATAATCTTTCAAATCACATCCTTACATCATTCGTAGACATCTATGTTGATGACACTACTATATATGGTAGCACATCTAAGACCGTAAACAACCAAGTTATCTCCAATTCTCTCTCCTCTGATCTTGAGCAAGTGGTACAATGGGGAAGAGGTGGCTGGTCACTTTTAATGCATCTAAACCCAATCTTTTTCTTTTACATCATCAACGCTCCGATCCCCATCTGGCATCAATTGAAATGAATGGCTCTCGTCTTGAGGAGGCATCCTGTTTTTACAAGTTTCTGGGCTTGACCTTTACTCCTGATCTTAAATAGAACACATACATAAAACCCCTTGCCAAGGCCGCTGGAAAAAGGTTAGGATCCTTCTATCGATACAGTAGATATGTCAGTGCTGATGCCATTCTCTATCTATATAAGAGCCAGGTACGCCCCAGGAATGAGTACTGTTGCCACATTTGGTCAGGAGCTGCTAGAAAGACTTTTTTCTGCCTTGATAGAGTTCAAAATAGATTTCGTAGGCTCGTAGGGGATGTCATTTCCAGTTCCCTGCAACCTCTTTCTCAAAGAAGAGATGTTGCGAGTTTATCTCTGCTTTATCGTTATTTTCTTGACAACTGCTCGACTGAGCTCCAATCTATGGCCCCCCTTTCGCCAAACTTTCACAAGAAACACCCGTCTAGCAGAAAAGAAAACTATCACTATTTTCCCTCATATTTTATCTGTGCCCAAACCTAAACTTCGATTTCATGAACAAAGCTTCGTTCTTAGAACTACATGCCTATGAAATTGTATTCTGTTTTCCTGCTTTCAAGCTGACTAACATATGGTTGTTTTCAAGTCAAACGTAAACAAGTTTATGATTAGCCGTTCCATATAAGTTTACAAATTCACCGAAATTCCATTACTAACAATTACTATATTGTCCAAATTCTATTATGTAACCCTTATCCTTAAGTGGCTTGTTGGTCTTGATAAGTAGTGATGCCTATGGAAAAATCCATGATTATTTTTAATGTGTTCATTTATATATATATACATGTATATGTGTGTATGTGTTTATGCGTATGCATTTATACATTTATATTATATACATACACACATTTGTAATTATCTATAATTATATCTATATACCCACATATGTAAACGTGTATATTTATTTGCCTAAATATTATATTTATACATGAGTATAATAGGTTTTTCATTCAATCCACTGATTTTATCATGCCTCATAATCAATGGTGGATTGTACACTAGGCACACAACTGTAATTAACAAATATGCTGAGTTAATGACCGCGGCACGTATTCTAGTTTCATCTAATCACGGCAATCTGGCGATATAGTAAGAATCAAATACATTGACATGTTGGCCTGATTCCAGACCAAATTATTTATCTGAGGGGCATATATAATAGAAAATCTTGGAATAATGCCAGCTTATTTTCTTGAACTGTGTATTGAATATATATATATATATATATATATATATATATATATATATATATATATATACATATATATATATGCATATATTTATATATAAATAGAATAATAGTTTATATATATAAATATTAATATACATATATACATTCTTGCATATATATAGAGAGAGGGAGAGGTAGAGAGATAGAGAGAAAGGGAGAGGGGTATGGGAGAGAGAGTGAGTGAAAAATATATATATTAACACAGACATAGGGTCAGATAGTCAGTAATAAGGTAGACATATAATCTAAAGTATATGATTTCTAGTAATTTACAACATTACATCTTACGTACACATATATATAACGTATATATATATATATATATATATATATATATATATATATATATATATATATATACTAGCTGTACCCGGACACGCGTGGCTGTGGCTCAGTTTGTTTAAATGGAACACATTCATCAGGAAAAATTGCATTTTGTTCGTTTATTTACTTTTATTATTTTTTGCAATTTTTTAATCATTAAAAGTTTTTATTCCCTTTAAAAGATTAACTTTTTACCATAAATTGTTACGTGAAAGGCAAAATATTAAAAAAAAAAACAGTTAATAACGAAAGGGAAATAATACCATATTTAAACGAAAAAGTCAGTTTGGTATATCTTTTTGTTATTTTTTACATAAGTCCAGCTTACCATTCACATTGGAAATGTCGACATTTATAGGTTGTCGGGTACGTTTACAACGAACAGACACTCCAATCTACCCATTTTAAGAACGGCTTTCGGAATAGGCCCCTAACCTTGTCAGCATACCCAAAAAGCTATAAAAGTTGACGTGTCGAATGTGAACGATTAGTTGGACGTAATGTAAAAATGTACCGAATTTAAAAGGAAACGAAATTCAAATTTCCGTTCCATTTTTACAACAACCGTAAAGCAGAGCATTATATGCAAATTTTACCTAACTTACTGTATTAATGCTATTTTTTAAGCAAAGAACGAATATTTAGGTTTGGCTATAAATTTCTAAACTCATTTCACCCTAAATAATTTAGGTGACGGAAATAGGAATCTAATTGAACCTTTAATTTCCTGAATAGTATGCGAGAATTTCATTTTTCTTCGAGTTATATCGAATTCATGAATACCGACTTTAGCGGCTTTTTTTCGTAATGTTCCTGTAAAATTTATTTTTTATTGTTACAAATTACGATGCTTTATTTATATGAAAGAAAACAAAAATAAATTCTTGCGTGTTTTTATTTACTACTGAAAACCATAACTCTAGTAAAGTTATTTTTTGTTTAAACAAAATAAACCATTTTCTACTAAGAGTTAGGTAAACAATAATTTATGCATTATATTCTGCGATCATTATTTGTTAAATACTGAAATTTTTATTAAACTGTGTTAATTTTCTGATTTTTGGTGAAATTTTAAGTAAAGGGAGGGGGAAAATGTTTACACACTTTGAGCATCGGCATTCATTTTGTCTGTACTTAGCATTTTTCGATGAATATTTGATAGGAAAGCGACAACGTGGGGTTGATTTAAATTAAATTTCAATCACATAGTTACATTATCAATAATCATGTGATTAAACCCAATGAAAATTTACCGATATTGTAAAAACATTCTGTTTACATTATCCTTTTTGTGATATTAAATGCAGTGTTGGAAACTGAGATTTAAAAAAAAAAACACGAGCTCAGGAGAAAGAAATCTCCAGAAAATCGCTAGATTTTTGACTTTTTTTCTTCTGAAATTTTCAAAAATCGCTACCCCCCCAAAAAAAACTCCATATTTTAAATTCCTTCTATAAAAAAATTATAAATATAGTATATTCAATATATAAAATGTTCCGTGTTTTCTCACTTTATGTTTCTGTGTTATATAGGGGGTTTCATTAAAAGAGAGTCTGTTCGTGTTAAAAAGATATATATATATATATATATATATATATATATATATATATATATATTAAAAATTGTTCATGCTTGAAGTGTAAAAGCTCTTAGATTTATATATATTAAAAAATGTTCATTACTTAGATGTGTTGATGAAAGCTCTTAGAGTGAAGCTCTTAGAGTGAAGCTCTTAGAGTGAGGAGATATTGTTCAAACAGTCTTAGTGTAGATATGAGATGTAGATGTCAAGACATTTTATAACACAGATATATAGACAAATAATAACAATATTCACTTTATCTTTTGGCAGAATTCCAACACCCAGACGACGTTTATAAAAACACACGACCGGCTGTCATCACGACCGGCTGTCATCAAGAATTCAAAGCTTCCCATATTAAGTTTCAAAGTGACCGTCTCGCTTCTAGACGTTCGAATCCCAAACTGGACTGTCGTCTGTCGACCTCAGACTCTCTCTCTGACTCTCCTCCCAGTTTCTCCCTTCTTAACTCTGAAGTTTTCTAACTATCTGTAGAACTTTCTATTTTCCATGACGCCATACACACGTGTTCTAAACATACACCTTTCCTTTTTTTTACAAAAGGAATTTTAACCTATACTCCAATATGTTAAAAACATGTTTATTAAATTATCTTGTAGCTGCATTCTTTCAATTGAATGTCCATGACAAAATTGACAGTGCACATTCTTTTCTTGAAACTATTTTATCTCTAAGCTGTTTTACATTCCATTTTCTAATTCTCACACGTAATCTATTTCTAAACCTAAATTACGAGGTTCGAATTTCGTCTATTGCTATTTCATTTTCATTTTAACTAAATCTCTCTTTTTTATGCTTACATGAAAAGGGGACAGCCCTTATCATGTAACATCTGGAATTATATTGAAGCGGTTAGCTCCCCAGAAGACTTACATATTTTATCAGCTAGTTTTACCTGTTTTTTCAAAGAGGGTATTTTTTTCCAAGAAACAAATCATAAACTAAAACTTTGTATAATAAAAGTTTAATTGAAATATACTGCAAATTAAACATCACAATAATGGTGCAACATATGTTGAAATTAGAAAAATAAAAAAAACAAAAAAACTTTGTTTTAGCATGTTAAAAGTATTTAGCTTGGTAGATAATAAAATTCTACTGTATTGATATGAGTTTTTTTTTTCTGTTGCTTCTTGTTTTTTACAATTTTCGACTAAATACTTCTAAATGAAGCGGGGTTGCTTAGATCGTATTTTAAACTAAACTTCGGAGGTTGGAATGCCCTCCAAACCTAAAATGTACTTGGAATCATCGATTTTATAGCGAGATTTTAGAATGGTTAACCGAAAGAAAAGGTAAAAAAAAAAAAAAACAAACATTGAATAGATAATGGTTACGAAAGGCAATAAATGCTACTTTTTTACTTACATGAATGAGTTTATTTTATGTATTAAAGTATTTTCAAGCGCTTTTCTTTATTTTTTAATCTAAAATTGCGGGGGTGTGGGAGCTAAATATCTCCAGATTTTCTAGAATTCCCCGCTAGATTGCAAACAAAATCTCCAGATCTAGCAGGAAAACCGCTTAAATTGGAAACCCTGGTCACGTGACGGGAATCGGTAATAAATAATTGTCCCCAAATAAAAATTGGCGTATCGGTAAAAAGAAAACCACCTATTTATTATAGAAAAATATAGTATAATGTTATAATTAAAAAGAAATATATAAAAACACACATGTAAACATATACCAAAACGTGGAAGCCATCCGTCCAGTTGTTCTTTAGGTTATTGATTGCGGACGAACCAAGAGTTACACACACATATATATATATATATATATATATATATATATATATATATATATATATATATATATATATATATATATATAACCATTATCCCTGAGTGGCCGGGCCTTGATAAGTGGTGATCACTGTGAAAAAAAAGTACGCTTTTAAGATAATGTACGTTATAAGATATATAAATATATATATATATATATATATATATATATATATACATATATATATATATATATATATAATTGCCGTACACTATATTTAATTTTGTGATTTTACTTCTCATATATCAATCTATCTATCTATCTATCTATCTATGTATACCTCTCTATATCTCTCTCTGTATATATATATATGTATATATATATGTGCATATATATATATATATATATATATATATACAGAGAGAGAGATAGAGAGATATACATAGATAGATAGATAGTTAGATTGATATATGAGAAGTAAAATCACAAAATTAAATACAGAGTACGGCAATTATATATATACATATATATATATGTATATTTATATAAATATTATATAACGTACATTATCTTGTACATGTATATATATATATATATATATATATATATATATATATATATATATTAATCTCGTATATTATATGCGAGTCTGAATATGTGCGTTTGTGTGTGTTTATGTGTCTTTAAAATGGAGTATGTTTTTTTTCCGTGCTAATGATGTAAAAAAAAGCAAAAGTAATAAATAAAAAGACCGATCCAAAGCGCTTCCAAGAAATAACATAAGTAGATCGTATATACTGGCTTAAGATCATGATGTGCGTCAAAATAACTATCACTCTTGAATAAATGCCAACGTGTATATTTAATGATTGCTACAAAAGGACCCAGCTACGAGATATGTATAACTATATCACAAACAATACAATAAAGTATTTATCAAAATTATATGCTGGGTTTATGACCACAAACTATGCACAAGTATATGCAAACGAATTATATATATATATATATATATATATATATATATGTGTGTGTGTGTGTGTGTGTGTGTGTGTGTGTGTGTGTGTGGGTGTCCAAATTGTATGATATTAATAATGTAAATATAATCTTATACACCCACACAAACATATACATTCATACATGTATATATATATATATATATATATATATATATATATATATATTATTATATTATATTACATTATAACATTATGTGTTATGTATGTGCAGTCACACTGATAATGGTACATATAGCTTACTTTCTAATTAAATAGTTACCTTTCTAATATACTCAGTCGTGGATATACGAGCACATATACCCTATTCTATTTATATATTATGTGGAATTGGGAAGCATTTCAGATTGAAAAATTCTGACAAACGAACACTGATACAAGTCAGAGCGATTGCACCAGTCCGTAATATCATTACTTGATCGCTCGACTGAAGTGAATGTTAATGTAATGCATTCCCGTTTATTTGTAAGGAACTCAGAAATGTTATTCTTTGTAAAGTTTACCGAAAAAAATCCAGATTAAAAGCTAATAAGGTATTATGAAAAACATTAATATATTTCGCTTACTCTTCTGTTTTAGGACAACGAAAAGCCTGACCGGCGTGTATCTTTCTATCTTCATCTATAAAAAGTCAGTTATATAAATGTACACACCCACACACGCACACACACATACATACATACATACATACATACATATATACATACATACATACACACACAATATAGTAGAAATGGGCTAGCGCATCTCGTACGTAAGAAGATATTTTTAGGGTCGCAATGTGATAATACTTTTATCACTTTTTTAATGTTCATTTTTAGGTCTTGAAACAAAAAAAGGATACGTAGGTTCTACCTACACAGATGGAAAGTAGTTATTTATATTTAGATGAATCCGAATTTTTTCCAGGAACAGGATTTAATCAGAAGTCAGTATTTTCAAACTCACTAGAATGTTTATTTGTAGAATAAGATAATACTAAAAAGAAGAGGATAATCCTGGGACAGGTCCTTGATGAGAAGAATAATTTATCTTGTGCGCTTCAAACTTATGTCCGTCAAATATATCGTTTATAAACTTATTACGAAAAGGATATGAGAGGATATTTCTGAATATTTCTAAGCTTAAAAGTTGATGGACAAAACGTTTGGTCGAAGCCAAGGAAGGACTTGGTATAGGAAGAGTCGTCTCATTAGCAAGTTCTATTTTCGCAGGCCAACTGATCAATTACTATTCTCCACACTTAAATTGCCAATATCGAAATCCATAGTATTTGTTACTAAAAACTGTTTTTCTGAGGTAATTGACAACAGTGTTATATTTTACAGATTCACACATCCTTCTTATGGCGTATATGAAAATAATTAGTCGCTACTGTTGTGAAGAGTATCTATGCCAAACAGTTTTAATTAACATTTCTGACACACAATCGATGTTTACAAAAGCAATGATCATCACTTCACCTAAAAGAATCTAGTAATCAACTTTATAAAACCCAACATAATTAAGGACGTCACTTTTCTTAGTAATTCAAACAAAATGATGTCAGGGTCTGTTTTCATTTTGGCATCGAGTTTCTAGATAATTTTCACCACATTTTATGGCTCTCACATAATGAATGTGATCTGAGTTGGAATGTTTCGAATAAGTAGACCTAATTACAGACCGTGTACTCCGCAGCGAAGTCCCTTAAGTACCTACGGAGTAGATCTCATCAGTTAGCCTTCAGGATAATAGAGCTGACATCTGTTTAGTGTACCTGTCTTTAGCCTCAAGTTCCGTCTCGATAAAAGTTCGGAAAAGATACTAGGCCGAGACGGCGATCAGGCTGGCTTTAGTGTTGTGTAAGGTCATGTTTGGTATGTTCTTGGCGTATAATCAAACTAAGTAACCCAGAAGTTCAGGTTGGGGCGAAGCGTACAAAGTGTTATCACTCTTTCTAAAATCAAGCCTGGGTGTCACTGGACTTGTGGACGGCGCCAAGACGTTCTGCCACACCCAGGATCTGGCGGCGGCCACCTTATTGCACCAAGAGATCCCATATATAGTACACTTCAGTGTTGGCTTTTAAGCCGATTTCGAAAGTGTTGCCCTCACTTGAAACTGCACCAATACCATAATCTTTGCCAGAAATTTTGTTTTCATCACCCGGGGAACTTCTTTGTTATTCCTGAAAATCCAGCGAGAAAGTGTTACGTTGCTAGCAATGGCCATGTTGTGATAACTTATATCGGTAAGAATTATGATTTTTTAAGCGTCGCATCTCCGATCTCGCTCGTTGAACATTGTTTCAATTTCAGACATGATAGAAGCTTCCTATCGTCCTTGGGATTTGTACTCCACTAGTAAACTAATAGATGGTCAGCAGAAAAAGTGGTGTTCATGCAATAGACATGGGACTATGTTGTCTTTTCTGGGGCTAAGATTTTATCGTTCCACTATATATATATATATATATATATATATATATATATATATATATATATATATATATATGTGTGTGGGGGGGGGTCTGTGTGTGTCTGTGTCTGTGTCTGTGTCTGTGTCTGTGTGTCTGTGTGTGTGTGTATCTGTGTGCTTATAATGTTCAGATTTTTCTCGCCTTAATAATAAATTCTTACTTTTTCTCTTCAAAAATATTAAACTATACATAATTATATGCTCAGTCATGAATATGCGAGTAATTTTATACAGGTTTACTAAATTGCAAGATCATTTGAAAAACAAGCGCTCATTAATTCATAATTCATTTCATGGCTTCTCATTAGATAAATGATTTCTGTAAACTATTCTATTTATCCATAGTTTTCACAGCGTCCGTAATTGCTTGGAATTAGATTGAATACAATCTTGAGCACGGACCTGTATAATTATTTATCTATTTACTTTTAAAGTAAGTTTTCTTCTGGGTCTGACATTGATAATAAATGGCTACAGATTCTATATAAAAAGTATTAAATAAAGTGTTAATTTGCTAAATCAGTGATTTCCGAGCGAACACATAAATATACATAACGTAATGTAATTATTTCTTCGAAAAACGGGTGTTAATTAATTAGATACTTATATGTTCTGGTTCCTTATCTGTTTTATTTTTATATTACACTGAAATCTATTTATAAATAGCTTCTTCATTCTGCATAACTGCGTAGAATTTATTATGAAAAAATTGAAGTACACGCGAGTATATATATATATATATATATATATATATATATATATATATATATATATATATATGTGTGTGTGTATATATGTGTGTGAGAGTGTATGTGTGTGCGCGTGTGTGTGTTTGTGTGTATGTGTGTATATATGTAATTGTATATATATATATATATATATATATATATATATATATATATATATATATATATATATATATATATATATAACCTTTTACATTGTATGGGAGCAGCCAAACCACCTGCCAACATTGCCCTGCTTTTTATTGAAACCAACCGAGCGAGAGCTCTTTTTAGTATCCTCGTTGTTTCTTTTAATGCCGTTGTCTGGATCTTTTTTGCACTGGGTTCACCAGGAATATTAGGTGGGTGTTCAAGTTCTTCTTCATAAGCACAGTCGCACGTATAATAACTGGTATGATTGATATCTCTTTAAGATTCCAGTTTCTTTTCGTATCATATAAAAGACCTTGATATATGGTATGTTTCTTTCCTTCAGCTCTATTTATCATTGTTAGTGTGCAGTGACGAGTCTCTACCGAAATCTCTTCTGAGTATTTGACCCACACTGTTAAAATTTGATATATTTATTATTTGAACTCGTAACACATAAAATTGTAAACAAAAAAGATTAATTAGCAGTGAAGTCGAATGTCAAATGAAACATTACTTCTGCTGATAGTTTTACACATGCGCATGATTAAATATTCATAGCTCAAAATCATTTCATTTGTAAATTTCAGTATCGATATGTTTGTAGCTTAGGTTGTAACAAACTTGGAGAGATAAATAACGATTAAGGCATGGGCGCAACACGTTGTGGGTTCGTTTCTATCGGATGATATCCAATTAATAGTCTTCCTAACATTTGAAACTATTATAATATATCGGATATTAAGCAATTAAGAATTGGCTAATAATAATGAATGAAGAATGTACGCAAATTAAAACAAAATATGTATTCGTATTTTACGACCAGGCAACACCGGGCCACCTGCTCATATATATATATATATATATATATATATATATATATATATATATATATATATATATATATATATACAGTGATCACCACTTATCAAGGCCCGGTAGCCGCTCAGGGGTAAGGGTTATTGCAAGTACATTATATATATATATATATATATATATACATATATATATATATATATATATATATATATATATATATATATATGGTCATCCACATACAGTATTGATTCGCTGTTTCACATCTCATCAGGGTGGTTAGACAAACAACTACTTCAAGCCAGGATCGAAATCTGACCGCCAAAACGACAATCGGAGCATCTAACTCTTGCGCTATTCAGCTGCTGCTATGCGGGCAGTGAATTTACAATGTTTTGACATTGTCCAAATACCTAAGCTATATTTGTTTACACAAAGAGCGTCGCTTAATACGCAAATGGTAATATTTATATCACTTACAAATATGCTCAACCCACGATAGAGAGCATTATAGTTGACCTCGTTTGTATGTGTGAGAAAAGGCTTTACTCCACTCTTCTCTAAATATTGTGTCTACGGCTTTTAAATTCGGTATATATTGCATTTAAACATGCAAAATACTTTTGATTTATTCTTTTAGCCGATTAAATTGCTTCTAGGGGTTAAAAATTAGAAAACAGCTAAGTTTACCTTCGCAACTTTAGTTGAGTAAAACATTAGTCCACTCCGCTAAATAGCTCAAAGTCGTGTAATTTTTAGTTACGCTAGTTTACTCTAATTTATTTTCTCTCATAAAATGTATATACTTTCACCTCTTCCCAGCCATGTAGTTGTTTTTGAAAGGAAAGCGTTTTCAAGATATACCCCCTTGATTTCTGAAGTCACATCGTCGTTGGAGAACCAACTGTTGGTGTTCTACAAAAACGGTCTCCAGAGCTTCATCAAACGATGGGAGAAATGCATAACTCTGGGTGATCCCTATGTAGAGAAAGACTAATAACTGTGCCAAGTTTCGTTTCTCTACTGATATGTGAAGTGGGTCAGGAGCATTACTTATTGCACGCTCCTCGTATATATATATATATATATATATATATATATATATATATGTATGTATATATATATATATATATATATATATATATATACCAATATTATGGATGTTCGTTAATATAATGTATACAGTTATTACTTTGTTTGCATATATTTTTGACTCTTAATAGCTGTAGTGAATTTTTTAATTTTTAAATCTACATTTACTATATCAATACTCATTGAATGCGCGCCTTTCTGGGATGATCAATTAGGTAAAGTGTTTCTGTCTGTTTGTAACATGCTATAACAACGCATAATCAAGATACTAAATATTTCAATCACGAATGTGCTGGGGTGTCTGTCGTCCCATTCCTCACTCTTGTAAATCTAATCCCACACAGGCAAATTTAGTAGATATTATTTTCGAATCCGTATTTTTGTTCATTTTACAAAGACATATAATAAAACATGTTGTAGTAAATCGTCGACCTACAGCAATCAAATTTATTTTCATCAAATATTTGAACCAGCAGTATTTATCAATTTAACCCCGATAATGTAAAAAGAAAACCTTGTTGCTTCTTATGAGAAAATAACTGTTTATTATGTAATAATGATAGTATTCATGGACAAAAAATATGCTTTCCACTTCTGTTAGAATAAAAATATTTATTAGCAATACATACTCACTTCTAATGGCAGAAGTGAAATGCTTTGGAAACTCATCACATTCTACATTGTATCACAGTCGTCTACATAAAACTGATGAAAACACATAATTTACTTAAAATATGTAAATACTTCATTCAAGACATTTAATAATTCTTCATACTTTTCTATTTTTAGTTCTAACTGTTCTTTCTAAAATATTCCGTAGACTACTGACCTTTATCTCTTCCGATGTTCTGTAAATTTTTAATGCCAATAAATTTTATTCTATTTTGCATTTAACATTATTCTGTCTATCTACACAGACATATAGACCTTACTGACATCTTTGAGTTTCGTTTGTATAAACCAATTGGTGAATAATAATTGCAACCGCTACCAACAGTTTACGTCTCCACGAGGTTCAAATTCTTACCTACCTTCTTTCCGAAATCCATTGAGTAAGATGGACATGTAAATTGAATTAAGCTGCTGCATCAGCGATTTTCATGGAAAGCGCGGGATGTTGAAAGAAATGTCTGGAGGTGAATTTAATCTTGGAAAAATTCTTGGATACAGTACGTTCTTTCGGATAAAACATTATGGAATTGATGGTGACAAAAATAATAATGAATATTAAAAATCTGCGCAGTAATATGTTGATATGTTTTTTTTTTCAGACTAAAGTTTGAAAAATAAAAAGAATGCACACAGGATCTTTTTGTCGAGGTGCCTGAGTAAATAATACTAACTTACAAGCGTGACGCATAAAATTATTATATTAGATGTTAAAACGAAATATATATTCACATTGGGCAGTAAAAATTTCATTTAAAATTACTTGAAATCGCTCCAGGCAAGGCACCAAATATACTTGATACAATGAGGTCAAATACCCGTTTTAACTTAGAAAATACTTGCCAACAATAAATATTATATATATATATATATATATATATATATATATATATATATATATATATATAATTTCTATTTTGATATCTTTTCTAAAATGAATATGTTAACTTTTCGAGTAGTAATATGCTCCTTATGATGCAAGCTTTATAGAGTTAAAATTTTGTTTTGAATTCCGTTTGATAAGTGTTTACTAAAATGAAAAGTAAAATTTTCCAACATATATCGAATACTTATTATCCCCACTGTATATATATATATATATATATATATATATATATATATATATATATATATATATATATATATATATATATATGTGTTTGTGTGTATCTATATATATATATATATATATATATATATATATATAAAGTAACACAAACAACACATATATTTGTTCGAATCATCGATTAAAAAATACGAGGACTTAAATGGGATGTATACAAATCAATATTCAGAAGCAAGAGTTACCAGGCTACCAAAACTAATATCAATGCCTACTTTTTTGACATTCCATATTCTAAATATGTGACATAGACATAGTCATCTTTATTCATTCTGGGTGGGTTGGGTCGGCGCTTTCTTACAAATTTACCACGTTACCAACACTGGATGACCAACGATCACAGACTGCTTCTGGAAGTAATGCGGGCTATTCACGGTTCCAGCGGCCAGAATCATTTAACCAATCTGCATCCCTATTCTGAGCCAGGTTTTAAGTTGGCCAGTTAGATGTTTACTCCAGCAAGTGGTGTTAGATTGAGGACTTTTCGAACCAAATCACCTAGATATCGCGAAGGGCGTGGACGAACCAACGAAGGTGTCTAGAAAGGGAAGGTTATTTGAGCGATGGCAGCGTGCGCGAATTTATTGTTAGATATAAATTGTTCCTTGCGGATACGAAAGATGCAGCGTAACAGAATGTGTCCCTTTTCGTTGGTGCTTGGATTGGCGTCCTGATTCTAGACTGGATCCACACAGAAAAATGAATGAAATTAGAAAATTTCAGTCATTTGTTAAAATGTATCAAGTATTTTTTACACTAGAAATTTCAGAATTTCAGTTTTTATAACATTTCTAAAATGAATATGTTAACTTTCCGAGTAGTAATATATTCGTTATGATGCAAGTTTTATGCAGTTATAATTTTATTTTGAATTCCCTTTTTTAAGGTTTATATTAAAAGGAAAAGTTTTCATTTTCCAGCACGTATCGAATACTTATTATCCCCACTGTATATATATATATATATATATATATATATATATATATATATATATATATATATATATATATATATATATATATATCAGTGATGAAAAAACCGGACCAGAGTGCTTAATGTGTAGGCAGAGCAGTATATAGGAAATTTATTACTGTGAGTCTAGAATGAGTTTACATATTTTTTCTCCAAAGAAGAGGAAATATCCGACTAGCTTCGTAAGAAGTCATAGATGGACTGACTTATAATACTAAATTATAATGGAAACATCGTAGCAGTTTAAGGGAAGTTAGAAAAGAAGGGGGAGTTGAAGGGAGAGGACGTTTGAATTTAAAGTAGTAGGAGTGTATATAATAAGAGGGGGTTTATTATTAAATATTAATTATGTGTTAATGTTTACAGACGCTCTTCTAGTTTATAACGACTTAAAATTTATAAACGCTATTCTTAGTTTATAACGGAATAACTTTAAGCAGCTAATTAATTAACCAGTTAATTTAATGGGTCCCCATGGCAACAGGTTGCAGAGTCAGTTTTGGTCGGCGTGGTGTCGTGGGAAGAGGAAAGAACAGGTTGCATATGCGGTTTAATGTGATAGTGAGAGTTGTAGCCGGGCGGGGAGCGATTGAAAAATATTTTTTGTTGTTTAGTTATTATTTATTAATATTTGCGCTCCTATTTTCCCTTCTGTATTTCTTTCTTTACACTACAACGTCCGACAATTCCAAAATTTATAAATAATAAATAAAAACGTAAAATATTTTTCAATCTCTCCCCGCCCGGCTAACTTATATATATATATATATATATATATATATATATATATATATATATATATATATATATATATATATATATATATATATATATATATATATATATATGTATATATACTCAGGCATGCGCTCTTCACCCATTGATATGTGTGCATATGTTGTACATGTGTATTTTTGTGTGTGTATTTTTGTGTGTGTTTTATTTACTTATCATAGACATTTCCTTAATAATTGTATTAATTTATTTTTTGATTAACTTAATGATATTCCTACCTATTTTTTATATTATCAAAATACACCTGTCACGTATAATTCATTAATTTATCCTCCTATTTTCCTTCTCTCTTTCTTTCTTTCAACTACAACGTCCGACAATTCAAAAATTAATAAATAATAAATAAAAACAAAAAGTATTTTTCTATCTCTCCCTGCCCGGCTACAACTCTCGCTATCACTTTAAACCCCATATGCAACCTGTTCTTTTCTCCTCCCACCACACCACGCCTACCTGTTGCCATGGGTATCCATTAAATTAACTTCTAACTGCTGCTATAACTTACGCCGTTATAAACTAAGAATAGCGTCTATAATTTTTAAGCCGTTATAAACTAGAAGAGCGTATAAAAACATTAACCCATCATTTAAATTCGAACGTCCTCTCCCTTCCAATCCCCCCTGGTTATCTAACTCCCCTTCATCTGCTACGATTTTTTCATACTTATTTGGTATTATAACTCAGTCCATCTATGTATTCTGACAAAGCTAGTCGGATATTTCCTCTTCCTTTGAGAATACCCCCCTAGACGAAACACTATGTAAACTCATACTGGACTCACAGTAATAAATTTCCTATACACACACACACACACATATATATATATATATATATATATATATATATATATATATATATATGTATATATATATATATATATATATATATATATATATATATATATATTGTAAGACAAAACAATACATATTTTCTATTTGCTTGAAACATCGGTTTAAGAATACGAGGACTTAAACATTGAGAAGCATTGCACTATTAAGGGACACTATATTTTTAGTTTGCGCAGGTCATTTGCCTGGATAGGCCAAGTTTTTAAATATAAATGAGAAATACGCGAATAAAGGCCGGTAGATCCTCACCTTAGTGTTCAACCTTATTTCATTTTGAGACCGGAGTCGCAATCGGAGCCGACAGCAACGATTCGATAAGTACTGCTGCATTTGAGAATATTTTCCTCTACTTAGCCAGCTGATTATGGAGCAAATATACTAAAACCGACCGACCTTTTCAAGAATTTCCGTGTCGTGTGCTGCCGGGTGTTTTTTTTTTACTTGCTGGCAGAAACTTTGCCTTATTGGTTTCACTCTACATGCCGAAGTTTACAACTGTAAATATAATTTTGCACATAACCAATTCAAGTTCAGCGAAATTTTCAACCAATATTCCCATATCATCAGCGTTATGGACATAGTAATATTTTATCAGGCCGGATGACGCGATTTGAATGGCGTCATTCAAAAGCGGCGTAGAGAGAATATATCGTTGTTTTGTGTGAGAGTGAATGTCAAAGACACATAACGGTGTACCGTACACGCGGCATTAGGTGCGACTTAAATAGTAGTAAGCTTTGGTTTGGTCGAGCAGTTTTTGTGCATGCTCACGATAAACAGTATCAAACACAGCGGTAATATAAATGAAGCAAAAAATAATATTTTGATGGTATCTCAAGCGATGTTTCATATGAAACCATCTTCTCTGATTGACATTATTCTTCAGGTTTCTAGGTTTAACGGGGTCAGTAATTTCATTAGTGATATGGGTAGTAGTGACACAGTCATAAACCGATCAAGGAACATTTGAAATCTGGTGATTTTAACTGGAATGATTAAGCAGCAAAGCGAAGTATACACTCTAAGAGTGTTTAACTCATCAAGAGTTGTGATAGTCTCGTCTTGTTGATAGAAGATTACTTCGACATTGCGTCCTAATGTTTTCCTGGTCGATCAAAAACTTCCGCACAGGGTTCTTGCATCACCTGCTTGCAAGATTCGCTCCATATTTCGGCAATTTTCAGATAATATTTTTTCGATCAACTTTTGTAAAACCAATGGTTTTGCAACGCAGTTAACATAAGTAATTGAAGTGTTAATATTGAACATGCTCTGTTCAGTTTAACAGATTAATTGTGCGACCTGATATAAAATGTTTGACACACCTTGTGCCTTCCACATTTATACCATTCGATTGAAGTGCTACCATTCTAATAAGTCTATACTAACTTTACACCAGAGCCGTGGCATATCATATTTCAGCAGACGATGAGACTTTTTTATTTTAACCGTAGATGTAATGTTTCCGGAGCCATTATCTGATCAGATCCATTGTTATTGCCGGGTTATGCTACACGATACTTAAGGAAGTAAAACACGCTAGATGCCGAACGATACTTTATGTGTATGTGGTCGATTCGGTTCTGAGTTACACTGCCATTGGTAGATAAAGTCAAAAGTTTTCGCGTGTTTAGTATTGAAATCTAGTTGTTGCCCATTCACTGAAACGTTCTCTGTTTCATCATCGATCCAAGGTGGAAAACTCGAGAATGATGGGCGACGGATTAGTGTGTTTAAACCACCTGCGATTCAACGAGATCTCGTAGTGGATTTTTTTTCACAATAGTCTTGAAATAATCCTTGATATCAGCTATGGTATTGAAAGTGGGAGCATACGTTTTAATGACGAACATGTTCAATAGTGCACCGCTTAGATGTATTAAGTGTAAGCATGGAAGAATTGGATCCCATGCAAGAATGCATCATTCGCTTGATTGCTAAAAAAAAATGCAACGATATTACGGGCAGAGTTTTCAGTAGGACGGCATAGTGGATATGATAGAAACATTCGTGTGAGGGACATTAACTGATTTGTTGACCGTGTTTGCATGTCTGACTTTTAGAATGCAAGTGATGTCGACTACTGATGGACGGCACAAGTTCCGAGTTATTCAAACTTCATTAAAAAAATTAAAAAATCAATAAAGTGTTACAAAGCAAATTAGAGACTTTAAAAGTATTATTTTTTTTAGTTAAATGATTACAGACCACTAGTGTCAAGCATGCTGTTTAGGATGGTTACTTCACGGAATAATCTTCTAAAAAAAAAGAATCACCGAAGAATTTTCGATAAATAGTTGGTAGAGTTCATAAATCAAATTTGATTCATTTTGGGTTTTATATGGCACAACTCTTATATTTGAATTATTTTTTCATTATTAAGGGAGACTATTAACAGTGCGTGATTATTTTCGTGTTCACGCATTACATATTTATTTTTGTATCAATTATACTTTACGAGTTTCTCGATCTAAAATTGATTACCGACACATAGCAATTATCTTTTGTTACATAGACTAATGTAAGCAATATGCATTTTTCCTATTTACGATTAAACAAAATGCCATGAAGTCTTACTGATAAATTGCAATTTAATATGATATTATCATGGTTAATTTATGTTGAGGTCAGTTAATTTTGAGCGACAATCTTTTAAACTAGCAGGGAATCACTCAGAATGGGAAATATATAAATCAACAATTATGTTTTGATAAAGCAGATAACAGATTTAGTTTTTCTCCGATAGATTTTATTTTACATGGGGGTCACCACTTATCAAGGCCCGAATGCCACTCAGGGATAAAGGTTATATATATAAAGGTGCGTGTAAAGTAATCAATGATATAGTATTGTAGTAGTCATTAGTATTGGGGGTTTTGATAACGTGTCTTACTTAAGGAGGCGGTTTGTCAGGAGTTTGTTAATGTTGGACTTGAAGACGTCCAAGTTTTAGTCGGGTGGGGAACAGGAAAGCGGCAGAGAGTTCCACTGGCGTGCAGTTCTAAGAAAGAAGCTTTGCTCGTGGAATCTACGTTTGGATTTAGGCACAGATAAAGAGTGGGGAAAATTATTGACAGTAGTTTAAGCCAGACGGGTTTTTTCTCGTAAAAGATTGGCGAGGGGGTACGAGGGACTGAAGCTCAGACGAGCACCTGCCATGGAAATAACGATAAAACAAAGACAGACCTGCAACGTCTCTTCTGTGGGAGAGAGATTGCAGGGAAGAGAAAAGGGCATCCCCCACAAAACCATGAAGTCTATTTTGTACTCTATCAAGGCAGAATAGTCTGTTTTTAGCAGCTCCTCCCCAGATGTGGCAGCAGTACTCCATCCTTGGACGTACTTGTCTTTTATACAGATAGAGAATTGCATCAGTAGTGAGATATCTTCTGGAGTTGTAGAAGGATCCCGCCATTTTCCCAGTGTCCCTGGCACAGAGTTGATGTACGTGTTCCATTTCAGACCAGGAGTAAAGGTCAACCCCAGAAGCTTGTCAAAACATGGAGCCTCCCCAAGACGAGAACCATCAATTTCAATTGATGCCAGATGGGGATCAGAGCGTGGATGATGTAAAGATAGAAGCTTGATCTTGGATGCATTAAAAGTGACCAGGCACTTCTTCCCCCATTGTGCCACGTGCTCAAAATTAGAGGAGAGTGAATTAGAACTTTTTGATTTACGGCCTTTGATGTGTTGCGATAGATTTTCGTGTCATCAGCATAGATGCAGCGAATGATTTAAGTATGTGTTTTGGGAGATCATTGATGTAGATCAGGAAGAGAGTTTGGCCCAGGATTGACCCTTGAGGGACACTAGCATTAATATTGGAGACATGGTAGTAGGGGTCTACGTTGAAGAATGGGGTTCTAGGTTTATCCGTGTTTCTTTTTTTTGAGATGTGTCATGATTGTTGAGGTTTTGGGGTTTGTGGGGCAGGTCGGTAGACTTTGTTGGAGCACGACAGAAAGGGAAAATAAATATTTTTTTGGTAGCATAATATAAGGTAAAGCCGTACCAGTTACCCACTAGTATGACATCGAGAGGCCCTTCCAGAAACTACTGTATGGTCCAGAATCCATTCATCAAATGGCAATACAACAGCCCCGGTACTTTGCACCTGCTGATAGGACAGCCTCCTTAGTGGTTAATCCAAGGTTCTTGACCGTGACTATCAGGCGGGTAACGTCAGCCCAGATGAAACGTTTACCTCCAGCACCCTTACTAGTGACATACCCACAAGGATAGATATAGAAACATAAATTTTCCGACATCTGAGGCTACTGTTTACGAAAAACTGCCGACCTGGAAAGCAGCTGTTTCTTCGGCCTTTGTCAGAAATAATCATTCATTGGAAATGAGGAGTGAAGGACAAAAAAGGAGAAGCGAGAGTTACTGGAGCTTCCGATAACATATCCACATGCATTATCTACTCTGCATTGGGAGAAAAATAATAAATGAATGAAATAAAATAAAATAAAATAAAAGGACTTATTAATATCTACTTAGTATAAGTCCATTGCCCATTCCCGGCTTAGGGTTGTACATTAATTCCCCCCTCCCATGTTAATGCATGGATACTTTTTGCCTTTATCTAGGTCGAGCTGGGATGTTAAACCGTTCCAGCTCCACGCCATAATAAATATGCTATAATGGAACTTTTATCAAATTGAAAAAGTCTGGTTATTTTTAACTCGTTTAAAAAGCTGGTTAAGAAGTAATACCTTTAGGGTTATGTATTAACTTTAGCAAGAAGTAATGCATACTTTAGAAGAAAAGATAAAAAAGCCGCGTGTTTTTGAATTTAGATAATATGCAAATATAATTTGGGAAATGGTCAATTTCATGGGATACTTTTTTTTCTCGTTTTAAATATAAGAAACAGTATTGGTTATTAATAGTATTTTGGACAAAAAAGATTTAGGAGAAAGATACAAAAACAAGACAAATATTAAGGATTAAAGTCAAACCTGTGATAAGGAAAAAGAGAAAAAATACAAAATAAAAATCTAAACATGTTAGTGTTTTTAGATTAGTAGGCTGAAACAGTTACGAACAGAAACGTTTCTTAGCTTTTGGGACCGTAGGGTTCGACTTAGCTTGGAGTCGATAGCTTAAAGAGGACGAATGGCAGCCAGTCAGTCTGCTTTTATGCTGATATATAAAGGGTATGTTGGGTGACGGTGGTCGGGGGGATCCAGTGTAGTTTTGTATTTTTATTTATTTCTTTTAAATTCAACATAGAATTATCTATCCAATAACCTACAACTAATATGAGTTTATTAACATTTCCATGAAAGCGGTGCGAAATGCATTTCAAAAAAAGATAAAATTAAATCGATCTATTATTTAGCACTTAATGATATGGTATATATTTTCCAAGTAAATTTATTTTTAAAAAGTGCACCAAAATATACATAACATAAAATAATTGAAACATTTAATCGAAAGTAAAATTTTATATTGTACTTTGTAAAGTTCATAGAAGTGTACATTGAACCTCGATGAATGTCATATTAAATTCTGTGTCTTAATTTTTAAAGTTTTTAACAAACTTTATCTTAACCATTTTTAGACCTTGAAAGAAATGTATTTAAAATGTATCCTGTTTAAATATTATATTTTACATAAGTTTGAATTAAAATTCTTAAAAAGTAAATATGCTGATGCATGCCTGTAACAAGTTGAAGTCATTTTTGTTTCAATATTCTATGTAGATGACAGAGTAAAATATCTGTGATGAAACGTGTCTAACTTCTGATATAAAACAGGGAAAATGTAACTTGAAGTCTACTGCCTGTCTTTCTCCTTCACCTCGTTATATTTCATATTTGTATATCTATTTTTTACTCGATCTCTCGCTAAGAATTTTTATGCATATATATATATATATATATATATATATATATATTATACATAGGTTATTGAGGACTGTTACATTTAACATGAGGCTTTATACAGTTTAAATGATACAATTATACATGCGAGCCGTATTTAAAATGCAGTGTATATTTAGAGTCAGCATCTACCACGTTTAAAGTTGCATGCTGCATTAATGAACACAGTATATCTATTAAATTGAACACTATTTTATTTAGTACGAGCAGGACGCCCGGCTTTATCGGTCGTAAAATACCCGTAGATATGATATTTTGATTGATGCAGGTTTCGTATTTATTATCCTATTATATTTTATTCAATATATAGTAATTATCAAAAAAGTTTTTTTTTAAGTGTCCCGTGCACCAACACTGAGAATCGAAAACAAAACGTTTAGCTTAAAATTTATTTTTCCTCTGCCGTTTATTATGGAGCTATGAAGAATGTTTATTACAAGGCTAAACATAAAAGCATGAAATCGTAGCTACTATGTTATACATGATTATTCGTACTGTTGTCCTTCGTCTTTTACCTGGTGAATTTCATTTTTTTAAAACTTTTATATTTTATACCGATTTTCCTGGGCGAAACACAAATATAAAGTTTTCCTGGGTTCAAATATCTTATATATAAGGTTTCATGCATGTAGACCTAAAAGTTAGGAGGAGTTTTGTAGGCAAATGAAAAAAGTGTCCATGCATGCATAAATATATAGAGAGATAATTTTGTATATATATATATATATATATATATATATATTCTATAAGTTTTATAAAATAAATATAAGTATGTATATATATATATGTATAAATATATATAGAGAAAGTTTTGTAGAGCTATATATATATATATATATATATATATATATATATAGAGAGAGAGAGAGAGAGAGAGAGAGAGAGAGTTGTGTTTACCACACACTTTTTCCACAAATATTACGCAAGTGTGAATCATGAAGAATCTCTGCATGAATATAATTACACGTATTAGTTTAATAAATATGATACTCTCACAAAAAATCGAAAATAACTAATAGACAATTAACATTAATATTTAAATAATATGCAATTCGACGCTCCAGATATGGGACAGTTTTCTTTTCATTTTGAATGAATAGAAAAAAAGTATAACGATACAAAAAAAAACTTATTGATTGGAGTATAGAAGATATATTGTTTACCAAATATTGTACTACATTAAAAATACATTGCTTTATAAATTTGTTTCAGATTATTGACCCTGGCCGTACATAACAAAGTAGTATTTAGAATCTATGGTTTACATATTTCTTTTATTTATTTTCATTATCATGTTCATGGGGCACTTTACCTAAAATAAAATGAATAAAACAAAACTTATTTCTCAAATGAACAGTGTAATATATTAGGTGCCCCCCGAGCGCAATTTTCTATAGTGTATAAGATTACTAATCACACACGTAAAAAAAAAACCAAAAGTCTTAAAAATATTTTACAAGAAAAAATCTCATTGTAACAATTGTCATGTGATTTATTAATTAATTTTGAATTATATTTTATACTCCCAATCAATTAGAAAAAAATACGACATAATATAAAATTATTACATTGCAATGGCAATACATCTAGTGCATTGTACCTACTACCGTGTGAGTATCTTTCCTCATTTTATTGTCTACTATTTAAGTCTTCTCCATATTATTGGGGCGTCGTCCAGTCGGACATATTGGAATTTCATCGCTTCCCTGGGATTTCCAGTTAATTTATAACAGATTCAAGCAAAGTCACTGTCCTGAATTGAATCGTGTATTTTCGTTTGTGTCAGTTGTGAACTCGACTGGAAAAAATAAATTACAAGTGGTTCATTTTGATTGAAAATCGATTCGACTTATCAAATGGATGTATCAAGCTGAGAAAAAACGGTTTAGTATAGTGTGCTTATTGATAGCAGCTAGTGTGCGTGGATGTATGACTTGAGTAAAATTAATTAAAGTTCTAACAAACATATGCGATATGTTATTCTATTATTTCACTTGTATTTATAAAAGTAAATCTAACGGCTTACGATGTTACAGAACGGGAACGGAGTATACTTGCATACTAGCGGAATTAAGTGCCACTCAAATCACACCATCGGCTGTTAGAATCAGAAGTTAATCGCACACATACATTACGAGAAGACAATGTAATTTCAAATGATGATGTAAGAAGTGAAGAGTATTAGAAATGTGAGTGGCCCCGAGACTCCGGGCAGATCGTCTGTATTTAAATGGAGGACGATCAATCTTAAAGACTTTGTCTTAGAATTTTTACTGTGTAAGGAATGCCACTGATAATAATAACAACAACAATAATAATTCTGATTTCGTTTATCAACGTCTCTCTGGAAAGGGATGGGATTCATTTCCAGAGAATTTCCGTTAATATCGACTTCAAACCAGGAGCTTCAAAGATCAAGGGTGTTCCTAAGGATGTTGGTGGTACCTACAATTGCAGAGGTCTAAAGGCCGCCTAAAACATCCAGGATTTGTAATTTTTTTCAATTGCCCTTCCAGACAGCTTGATACTACTCCTAGTGTACCAACTACGAATTATGTGTTTTAACCACGTGTATACGCCTTATTCCCAAGGCCAATGGAGCATAATCGCTCCACTTCACATTATCTTCTCTCATACATTCCTATCCAGGGTACTAAAAGTCTACAATCTGCCAGTTTTTTGAGACCTTGCCAGTGACAACCAAATCCGGACAATTATGTTCCAATTGCTTGGTCGTTATGGCACTTTTGTCCCACCATACCTCTACCTTTCCATCCTCACTTTTTCTGACTTCATCAAGCACCTCCTCAAACCATTTTCCAGCACACTTCACCTCACCCCTCTTACACACCTCGCAATATATCCGGAGTCCCATGCGATCGTGTCTTTTGCGGTACTCTGTCAAGGCCAATCCACTACACTCTACTGCAAGGTGCGCTATTGACTCTGAGGTCTTACCACAAACCCGGCATTCTGCAGCAACTTCATCTCCTAGATTTAAACAATCGTATTCCCAATGCCTGCTCTTGTGCTTCACAAACAAAAGCTTCAGTACTCTTAGCCAGATAGCCAGCTCTAAACCATTGCCATGATCTTTAATTAACCACTTCTGCAATATCCTGGAAGAACCTTCCATGCATTTCTTCCTAGCCAGGTCCTCTGCCCTTTCTCTATCCATACGTTTCACATAATCAGCCTTGGTCTCACATACCTTCATTTCATTGGCTACAACCTTAAGCATCCACTCCTCACTTCTAACCACATGCTCCTTCAACGACATCTCAATTCTAACATAATCTTTTACACTTTTCAATCCTCTCCCACCGTCTTTCCTCTTTTGATATCGCCTTGCTACGCTACTTCGAAATATATCAAACATAAAACTTTTCTTGTTTTGACATCTACAGCATGAAAATCCTTGTCAGACCATTCTAAAATTCCCGCACTGTATCTGAAAACACTGACTGCCCATGCATTCACTGCTTTCATTAGGTTTCCTCCATACAGTTTCGACTTTGCAATTAGTTTCATTCTTCTAAGATACTCCTTTCCTGACTTCATCCTTCATTTCTCCGTTCATGATGCATCGACCTTCCAAACACTCCCAAATACTTATATCCTGTATCTCCTATTTCTTTCATGATTCCTCATTTGGTCACACTATTCCATTCGAATGAACCTTTACTCCTCTTTTCATCCCCAGCACCGCGCATGTACAAATCCCAAACTCCCTCCTAATGTCTTCTGAATATATCCCCACCAGTTCTACCAGTCTCTCCCTTTCTATTCATTTATACCGAATATTTTCAAATCATCCATAAACAGTAGATGGTTGAGGCGTCTGTCACCAGATCCAAAGTTATGCCCCAGTTTTTTTCTCTCTTCAAGAGGATGCTCAGTGTCATCATTATCATTACAAAAAGAAGTGGCGATATCGAATCTCCTTGAAATATTCCACATTTAATGCCAACCTCCCCAATCCCCTGTCTGTTTACTGTCAGCACCGTTTTCGATTGAGCCATACTTGTCTCCAAAAGCCCTACCACATTTTCAGTAACCACCATCAATGCTGTTTTACGTATCCAGGAATGAGGAACCATATCATAAGCCTTTCTGTAATCGCCCCATGCTACGCTCAGATTCCTCGTCTCCTTCTTCTTCTTCTTCTTCTTCTTCTTCTTCTTCATCTTCGCATCCTGCATGAATGCTTTATCAATTAGTAGCTATTCTTCGGTACCTCTCGATCCTTTCTGGCACCCCTTCTGTTTGTCCGGAAAAAAAAACAAACGATTACTCTCAAGCTGTTCATAAATTTTCTCCGCAAATATTCTAGTCAAGATTTTCCATATCAGTGGAAGACATGTAATTGGCCTATAATTTTTGGCATCTATTCCCTTTGCAGGAAGTCTCCTAATCGGTGTTGTTCTTCCATTTACAAGTCAATAATAATAATAATAATAATAATAATAATAATAATAATAATAATAATAATAATAATAATAATAATAACTCGATAAGAACACAACTCGATAAGAACAAACCACATCAAAGTAAAGATCGAAACACACATAAAAAACAGCAAATGCAGTGTGAACAAAGAGACGAGGCGATAAACCATATAAAAAGTGAATGCACCAGACTGCGAAAAAATGAATACAAGAACAAAGACGACGAAGCGGGAAGGGTAATACACTGGGGATTATGCAAACAACGTCAGTTCGAACGCACAGAAAATTGGAGCAAAAATATACCGGCAACAGTACATGAAATCGAAGATTACAAAATCCTATGGGTCATGGACATACAAACTGATAAAACCATACAGGCAAGAATACCGGATGTCGTAATAATTAACAAGAAAACCACATGGTAAATACCAAGGAAAAGGAGAAACAAAGTAAATACACAAAACCAGTCAGAGAGCTGAAAGAAATAATACCTGTAATGGTAGGAGAACTAGGAACAATCCCGAATAATTTTGAAAAAAGAATAGGAGAAATTGGAATCAAGGGAATGTCTGAAAAATACAACGAACAACAATCATGACACCATTTGAAATATCCAGAAAACCCCTTGAATGTGGAAACTAACAAGCTGGAACAACAAGCGCAGGTCAGACAAACTGCTTCAAAGGTAAAACATGAAGCGCCACATGGAACCAATGAGTACGAAGCCGCATATCTATTTTCCCTTACCCCACCCCATTCTTCCATTACAAGATAGCCAAATAGAGTGAAGGAGGTAGAGAAACATCGAGGAACTGAGATGACCTCCGTCGGATAAGTGGAAGAGAACTGGGATTTTGAAGAGGCTCATTGCCACTCAAATTCCAGTGTGGATCACTTGCGGCTGCCAACGAGAAATCAATTTCAAGCAGCTGTTGCGATAATGCAAATTCATTTGCAAATGTTATCGAAAGAGCTGGAGAGTACTGGAAGCCTTGGGGGAGTTTTGCCACTCAGCTTTCAGGGAAAACCACAAGCCGTATTCAAGGAGAGATCTTTGATGACCTGTGTGAAAGCTCCTTGTGAGTCAATAACCGAAAATAGGAACACACAATAGAGTATATATAGTACATAGTACAGAAAGACATCGCTATCGGGAAGCAGCTTTCATAAACTGCGAATATTAGACAATCGCAGAGCATTTGCATCATCTTAAATACGAAAACAACAGTAAATACACGACTATTTTAAACAAAGACAACTGAAACTTTTGTAATATAAATCAAATACTTTTCATAAAAAAAACCCTGCTTTTTTAGGCAAAACTTTAATGGGCATAGGCTGTCAAGAAGAATAAAAGGGCTGAACTTACGAGACACATACTTGAATAACCGTTACTTGCGAGGAATCAACGGTAAACAATCTGCAATGGTTATCGAAATAGGTGGCGCGCCATGAAAATCTGGGACTCTTCTTCCCACTCTATGAGATGCCAGATGCAGTGAGCTATCTCTGGTGATGTTCTGTGTTAAAATGCTGTGTTACAAAAGAACAACAACAACAACAACAACAACGACAACAGCAATAATAATAATAATAATAATAATAATAATAATAATAATGATGATGATGATGATGATAATAATAATAATAATAATAATAATAATAATAATAATAATAATAATAATAATAATAATAATAATAATAATAATAATAATACATCCTTGCTATTTACATGTTTGGAAAGTACATCTGAAATACTGAACAGTACGAACAATGGGAAAACTGATTTACTTTGGGGAATGTTGCACTAAGCAAAGTAAATATTAAGATATGGATTTTCGAGGGTGATAGTATTTAGCCATTGCTTTTTGTTACCAACTTTATCCGGTTGATTCTTTTATTACGAAACATAAGCATAATATAAACAAATACAAACACAATATAAACTTCGAAAAAGGCTTCATACAATCAATCATCTACTATTCATGGATTAGCTTAATACCCTAATGAATACGATCAGATTGTTTACAAATGACATAAAGGTGCATTTTGACAGCAACAGACTGATTTTAAAAGTAACTAGACAATGCATTATTTCGGAATATTAAATTTTGAAATAATGAAAGCCGTAATTGTTTAATCAATATAAACAATCAAGAGACAAAGGTAATCGCTCAGGTCCGAAACCGAAATATATGCAATCCTATGAATTACATAAAAATAAGACGTTGTATGAGCATTAATTAATAGTCGTACAGAAAATCGATAATGCAAAACATCTTTGGGTCATGCTCATGTAAATTAATAAGGTTCCTTAACAATCCAAACCTGTCATAATTTTTCTGTAGCCAAAACAAGAGAAATTGTTAAAACATTGGCATAGTCTGTATTCGATCAAACACTATTATTATTATTATTATTATTATTATTATTATTATTATTATTATAATAATAATAATAATAATAATAATAATAATAATAATAATAATAATAATAATAGATTATATTAAGTTTACGAAGGCTATATGATTAAAATATAATGTTAAACATCATAGTTAATATCTCTCATACATTATACTCGACTTATTTGGCATGTATAAAAAATCAAACTAACAGAAATATATGGTAATTTTTCCTGCTCAGTAGCCAGTGACGGAATCAGACGCAATGTATGTATTTTTGTAACGCGATCCAGGCAGTTTTGTACTAAAAATCTACGAAAAGTGAAAATAAAATAAAAAATAAAAGTAATGTTTACTTTGTTTTCTACCTTCGGTGGCTGGAGAGCGTTCAGACGCGTTCGTTTGGATCCAAGTGGAACGACCGCGGATATTTTTACATCAATTTTCCTCTTTCTGCTCATGTACAAGCAGAGCACGTTTCCGATGTCAGCTTATTAAAGATTTGTTTTTGGTACAAACAAAGAATGAATAACAGAACGGATTACATTAAACTATGATATACATATAAAGAGAGAGAGAGAGAGAGAGAGGGAGAGAAAGAAAGTGTGAGAAAGAGAAGGAGAAAAATAATATAAAAGTACGTTTTTATTAGATGCGACCTCAAAGTACGACAGAAGCCTCCGTCTATTGTTCCGCGTGGTAAGCATCTGATTCAAAGATAGTTTCCATAAAAAAAAGCTAAAATAGACGATATTGATTGAAATTTATCAATGGGGAAAAGATTCGTTTCTGAGCCGATCTGTCTCTCGGTGCAGCCAAAAAAAATACTGTCTAATAAGATCGTATGGCTTACTCTATATTGGCCCCTCGTGTGGGATGTGTGAGTATATATACACAGGTTGGGATTCTGACCTTTGACCTTAACCTTGGATAATATTATACACAATCTCTAGGTGGGGGGGATATCATCATACCAGGTTTGGTCATGATCGGTCGAATTGTATTACACATAGGCACACACACGAGCGCTACTACTTTATATACGAGAGGCGTGCAATAAGTAATGCCCCTGATCCACTTCCAGTTGTCTGATCTAGCTGAAATTTTGCATGTGCAATGATTTATATCTCTACTGGTGATGTGGCAAATTACAGCTCTGAACTAATTGTGGTTTCTGTTTACAGGTGTTTGAACTTTATCAGGAGTTAATTTTTCATTATATGTTTTGTTCATTATTTTTCATTACATGTCTTGTTCATTATTTTTATTACATGTTTTGTTCTTATTTCCGTTCCGTTATATGTTTTGTTAATTATTTTTCTAGTTATATTTTGTTCATTATTTTTCATTATATGTTTTGTTCAAATTTTTCATCACATGTTTTGTTCATTGAGTATTTTGTTCTTGATTACTATTTTGTAACATTATAAGCACATTTATTCTTCATTTTTCCTCCTCATTCTAAACATATAGCTTTGCTCAAATGGAGTTTTATATTGCAAATAGTGCGTATGTCCTAGTCAGGTTGTTCTGTTGCTTTTCTATGAGGTTTTTACATATATTGTTTAGTAGACAATATCAAAACCGTAAAGGCCAGTGGGCATAGAACAGTTGTGTTGTCAAGGCACATCCTATAAATATGTATAAGCCGGTATGTTATTAAACAATCAGACTTTGTGTTGGTCAAATTCATCGTATGAATTAATATTTTGGAGTGTCAATGAGGAATGAATAATCATTTTATATTCTTTGTTCTGCAATTTTCTTAAATTTATTAATCAGAATTTTTTTTTTATTTCATTTATATTGTTTTTTTTTCTCTTTTCAGGTAAGTGATATGATGGAAGACATACAGTGGTAATAAATCTTTGCTTGTTATTTTGTTTTTACATTGCGTCTGAAATACCTGTTTTAGCTCATTAGTTCGATTATTTCCTGATCCGCAGTTGTAGAACTTGTTTCAGCTAAAGTAAATAATCGAAACTAGAAGAATCTGTCTCAATAGCTAAGAATTTACGTCCAGTAGAATGTCAACGATAGTATGGTATACGTTTGTATTACCCAATGCAGTAAAAAAAAATGTATGATCACCAATTGGATAACTCGTGTGTTTTGATTTTCTGTAGCTAACGCTAAAATGCAGTGTGTATTAACGCAGCTTACCTACCAAAAACTGACTATTTAATCATAGTCTTCCGAAACACTTAAAATTAAACAAAGTACGCCTAAGCCATTTATTTCTATTTATGATTAAACAGTCTCTGTAAACCCGGACGTTCGGACAGAAATTTACAATATTTCTTCTGCACATATTCTCTTCGGACTAACCAATCAGATCTCCCCAATGCTTTTGGTCAGCAATATTACTTATTACATCATAAAATAAGATTATCCTCTTAATCTAGGTTCATGAGGAT
Organism: Euprymna scolopes; assembly: GCF_053919585.1. Classification (NCBI taxonomy): domain Eukaryota; kingdom Metazoa; phylum Mollusca; class Cephalopoda; order Sepiida; family Sepiolidae; genus Euprymna; species Euprymna scolopes. The sequence continues at coordinate 31,210 of NW_027633514.1, forward strand.
CCTTTATTTGCTATCCCAGTTTACGACGCTGTTTTATGTAACTATTGACTGTACATAGCCCAAAATATTGTGCCCGATATTAGGACACGCTTTCCCAGCTCTGACATATTTACAACCACATCCAGAATCTTGTTCAAGCCGCCCTTTCCAGCGAATCTCAATTATCACATGATCTCCAGCCTTATTATCCCAAGGCGTTGACCTAATCTATGGCCCCTCTTAGGTAAGAATTCTGATTTTCGATCCTACTTGGTAAATTCGGCCAGGATCTCATTTAATTCGAAGCACGGTGTTTTTTTTATTCTAGTAATATCAATCCGTTTAATATAAAACACTGCACTTATTTCAAATTGGTTATCGAATCAATTTACCATATTTGTTCGATTACGAAATGGTAAATAAAATTACTGAAATCTATTCGACTTCTGAATATGTATCAATTAATTATTTGCACAAAGTAAGGAAAAGTTTATATTATCTATGTCCAAATTGGGAGGAACTCACTAAAATATAATTTATGTGTAAGGCGCAATATGTCGATATATGTAGTGTTTAAAAAGTAAGCTCTAGAGAAAAAAATTCACTGGTAAAATGTACTCATTTTATGTCAATAAAAATTGTATTCACAGACATATTTTATTTCCAAACACATTTTATTTATATTTAAATTCATTCGCTTTCTTTCATTTATTCATTGCTTACTGCAGCCGTATATACGAAAGGAATACACGTATAATGTGGAATTAGTTTTATTTGAAGGGTTTAAGAAAATGTTGATGAAATCCTTACTGAAGGCAACATTTAGTAAGTAAATAAATGAAATAATTCTTTAATACTTCCGGGTGTAGTAAATAGAGCAGGATCAATCAGCTGTAGAGGATTAAATGAATGATTCAGAACATAATTCTGTATAAGCGATTTATGACAAAATTACTGATGATCGAGTTAGACATGGACGCATGCGGATGTTAGATATATCGAAATGTAGTGTATACACCATTAAAGATCAGAATAATCACAACAATAATCTAAATAAACGGCTATGCATATCGTATACTAAAAAAATTAGTTTCAGGATTTTAAGGTAAAAATATGACATATAATCTATTTATCTTTCTTCTTTTGAATTTAATTTTAGTAAGACATACATAACATTTTCCCAGTATAAAAAGAACGGTAGATCAGGTTTTTATCTTCATATAATAGTGTCATGAAGAAGAGATTGCCGTGGGCTTGTGTGTCGGTAGCTATATAAACAACCAGTTACATAATTATACACACAATGGCTTTTATTTGAAAACATTTGGTATAACCAAAATAATTTAAAAGGATGAATGTTACAGTGCTGACATAAATCTTCTGTTCAGAACACCTTTTAATATATATTATAACAAAGGTTACTGAATGCGACAGCTATACTTGTATTTCTACTAAATATAGAGCTACAGGGTTGAATAATACTAAAATGTACGATGTATATCTTACAATGTACGCCGGTATTATTGGAATTCCTAAGCCATTATGAACTAACAATTGTTGCGTTAATTGTCAGTGGTCTTAAAAAAACATGCATATATATATATATATATATATATATATATATATATATATATATATATATATATATATATATATATTCTTTTTTTGGTCTGATGGGGTATTATCTTGAATCGGGATTCCACTGATAAATACGTACATATATTGCATTGAACACTCTTTAATAATCACATGAGTTTCATTGGATTTACATCTTGGAAAATAATCCATACACTCATTACACACACACACGCACACCCACGCAAACACACCCACACGCACACACACCCATATATATATATATATATATATATATATATATATATATATATATATATATATACATATATATATACAGAGAGAGAGCGGGAGAGACAGAGAGAGGGAGAGATAAAGTGTATTGGCCACAGAAGCAGTATATGACATAAATACAGTATAAATGTTAATTGTTAGTGTTTTATTGTTCATGGCAAAGTCTGCGACGATTTCGATCGACACCACTTTCTTAATTCTCGGATACAAAGCAGTTTGGCTGTCAACGTTATCCACTTAGAAAATATATATTCAATTATAATTAATGATGAGTTTAATACCTGAGGTCTCTTTCAAACATCTTCATAATATTAAATTTTACACTTTTATACAGATTTTGTAAATGTATTAATTAATGGGCATCATTTTTTTTAAATAAGGCAATCGTCTGTTTATCACATTAGTTTAATCTAACTAACTATAATAATTTTAATGGGAAATAATAAACTATTTTATATGCTCAGGTTGCTTACCTGTTAGAGAATATATTTTCGAAAATTCAGATTGATTCGTTCATGTAAAATGCATCAAAATCACTAAAATTAACAGTATGGACCTACTTAATTGAGCCCGTGTAAAGTCTAGAAAACCTTTTTAAAGACTTATACTTATCAGTACGTAGGACTGTAAGAAAAATGCATTTGAGATGCTATTGGATGTTTGAGTGAAACCAATCCCTTTTTAGGAACTTGTACACTAGAAAGAATATTTCCCTCTTACCTAGAGCTTTAATAATATATGTATATATATATATATATATATATATATATATATATATATATATACATATATATACATATATATATATAAAACTACTTAATTTACTCACATAAAATTAATATACAAAAGTATAAATTTATGCGTAAACTTTAAGTATTTACTTCAAAATGCTCAATACGTAAGTAGAGCTAGTTAGTAATTTATATATATGGCGATTAAACTACCCTGAATATTCCGCGTTTAATCCACTCTAGGTTTCTTCAGGCTTATGCGCCTGAAGAATCCTAGAGTGGATTAAACGCCGGATATTCAGTGTAGCTTAATCGCCATATATTTGATACATTATATATATATATATATATATATATATATATATACATTGTATAAGTATATATATGTGTGTGTATATACATTGTAAAAGTATATATATATATATATATATACATATATATATATATATATATATATATATATATATAGATTACAAAATTCAACAAGCCGCGATGTGGAGTATGTGACATAATAATAGAAGGTAACATATACACATTCAAATACCCAACAGAAACATTCAAAATAAAAAGGATCTAAATTGCCCCCCAGAAATGTAGTATATGCACTAAGATGCACAACATGCAACAAATCCTACATAGGCGCCACCATAAATTTCAGTAATAGAGTGGCCTTACATAAGAGCAACATCAAAATTGTAGATAACATACACCTCTATGTTTCAAAACACGTACACACATGCAGTGGAAACAACGTCAAAATAATGCAAATCTTCCAAAAAGACAATTATTTTTATATACTTACACAGGAAAAAAACTTCATCACCAGATTCACTCCTGAACTGAACAGAGCCTAATATCATCACACAAAAACATGAAATGCAAGGTACACTCGCATGCACATCCATACACACACATATATACACACCCACACATAAATCAGAACCGACACATTAAAACACACACACGTGCACGCATACAACCACACACAGACATAACACCCCTATCTCTAATACAAGACACTGAACAATACCAACCCTACTCAACCTCGAAACCAACAACACAAGGAAACACCTAGAACCATAGTATAATATCTGTTCCAACACCTCGCTCCCTCCTCAGTCATTGGAGGATAACCCCCCAATGACTGAAAGAACTATCATCCCTTCTATCATCCCCTCCCATACCTATTCACCCTCCAATTGCTCCCCCTCTGGGGAACAAAATCTCCCCCACACTAGGAACCGATTCTGGGTCCGGCCATACCCACATGCGGAGATAAATAACTAGAAATATTAAAAAATCCCCTATACATATTTTAAATACACCCCTCTTTCTAAACAAACATAATATAAGGAATACCCGAAAAGACTAAAACGAAAAATCACAATACTAAAATCCAAGAATCCAAAAAATAAATATCAGAATAGAATGAAAACCCCCGACCCTTATTTCAGAAGAGTTGCCCCCCTCCTCACACATACACATTAGTAACGACCTCGTATCACAGTGACCTTCCTAAGGAAGAAAATAACCTCATAATACTATAAAACAGTATACCCATTCTCAAACCAATAAAAGCAAACACGCACACGCACACACACGCGCGCGCACACACACCACACATCCTAAAGGAAAAGAAAAAAAACACTGGCAGAAAGAGAGAGTGACTACAACCAGGTCAGCGGCCTGGACAAGCCCAATAAAAGAGTAATAAAAATTGAACATGCCAATGTATAATAAACACTTACAAGCCTCCACCCCTTGGAAACACTGAAAATGAACTACGAAACTTGTCATTTTTACATCTCCAACACATTTGAAAATAATTTCTGACGAGGACGCTTTACAGAACGTCTGAAATGCGCGTAAAAAACGATTTCAATGACTTAAAAACATTATTAGAATGATCCAAACAGAATGCTCAATGAAAAACCAAGACACGGAATAATAAAATAATGTTAAAAAATACACATTGTTGGTGACTACTCCCTTATTTAAATATACATCTTTCTTTCGTTGGAATTTCTTAACACATTTTATTTAAATATATATATATATATATATATATATATATATATATATATATATATATATATATATATAAACATTCTATAAGTAGACATTTACATAAGATGTAAAATACACGTCCCCTCCCGTACGTTTGTTCGTATTATAAATTCTTCTGTATCACTATTACTCCCACACTTATATACAGCGTTGAGCAGAGCAGCTTGCTTATTTTAATTTCGCGCCATAAAGCGATGATTGCTTCAGGGATGACCGACACGGACTTCTTTCGGAGAGTTGTGTTTACAGTTTATTTCTTAATGTTCGTTATGGTTTTCCTTATTTCGTATGGAAAACCAGTTAGCATTATTGAGTAGACAAAGTTGAAACGTCCTTTCGCTGTTGACACATTTTTTCAAGCGGCCGCTCAGAAATGTGCATTTCGTAGACATTTCAATATTGCTCCCGTGGCTGTATTTCTGGTCGGCAGTCGACTGTTACATTAGTAAACAACTTCAGGGAAACGGTCGATGTAAAGAAAAAGACACCTAGCCACCAACAAAGAGCAAGGTCACCCCAAAACTTTGACGCGGCGAGACAATCTGTATTTAGATCTCCCCGATAGACTGTCCGAAAATACGCATCTTCTCTTGGAGTGTCTGCTCATTCTGTGAAACAAATATTCCATAAAAGATTGAAATTTTATTCCTACAAATGATTATCGATTTTATTGCTCTTGAAAATGCATGTGAGACGCTTTGGGGCTTGCCTGACGACACACTTGTTTTCTACATTGGTTAAGCTAACTTCCGTATTTCGGGATGCGCAAATAAGGAAAACATGCGCTATTGGCGTCCTGAAAACCCGAAAGAACTTCATCAACATTCTCTATAAGCATTGCATGTCACTGTATTTTGTTCACTATCGGGAGTTGGCATAATTGACTCGTTGTTTTTTGAAGAAAATTAGCAAGCAGTATTTGTGACATCTGAGCGTTATGTCAACATGTTTAATGGATGTTTCTGCCAACACTGAACAAGATGCGTGTGGAAAATGTGTGGTACAAGTAGGACCATGCCACGACACACATGCACAGACACACACGCGCGTGCACGAGTGTTATTGACTGTTTTGCGGGAGAACTTCCCAAAATACCCCATCTCCTTAGGGTTCAATATGCATTGGCCAGCAAGATCCCCAGATTTATCACCATATCACTATATAGAGGAGGATATCTGAAAGCAATTTTTACAACAACCATCCTAACAACCTAGTTCGTCTGAAAAAAAAACATTCGTCTAGCTGTCGCCAATATAACCATCGATATGCTGCAAAGAGTTGACTGAAACTTTAGGGTTCGGTTAACTCAGTGTATAGAGAATAATACACGTCATCTTATTGATATCATCTTTAAAACTTGTAAACAATAAAGTATAAATATTGTACGAGTTGCATTTTAAAGAATTATATGCATGTCTGTATTATGTATATGTTAATTAATATTCCAAATAAGCAAGTTTCGCTGCATGCCTTTCCCTCCCCCCTCTCTCTCTCTCTTTATCTCTCTCTCTCTATATATATATATATATATTTATATGTAAAGATCTTACTCATGTGTAATTTAAATGCAAAGGTAGGCAAGCATCATTACACACGGGACGCTCCCGGCCAGTTTGGTGTAGGCAAGCTAACAGTAATGGTCTGCATCTTCTCCATCTATGCACTCAGATAGACCTTGCTATCTGTAACAGTTTTTTCAGCCACAAGGAAGTCCATAAGTTTTCTTGGGCCCATCCTCGTTCAAATCAAGGTCAGTTGATTGACTGCATTATTTCCAGGAGGGAAGATTTGCAAGATGTTTGTAATGTATGTGCCAAGCATGGAGTTAAATGTAGCACAAATTACTTTTTGGTACGCGGGAAGTTGAAAATCTCTATAACGAGATATAGGTAGGGTGAGTTTAAGAATCCCAGGCGGGTTAATGCATTCAAATTAGATGATCTAAGTTTACGTGAAAAACTTCGATCCGTAGTTAATGCTACGGTTTTTGAGTGAGCATGCATACATTTTAAACATACACTTTATGATGTAAGTGTAGATGTTCTTGACTTCCGCAATTCTACACATCAGGAATTGTTTGATGATAATGATTCTGAAATAACTAAAATTTTGAGTGCTAAAAGAGAGTTGCATCATAAAATGTTATCTGCTTCTCATGAAAGTCGATCCCTTCAACAGTCACTTAAAGCAAACAAAGGTCTTCTCCAAAGGCGACTCTGCCCAATTAAACGTCAGTGGTGAGCTAAACTCGCCAACCAAATCGAGATTGCCTTTGCTCGTTTAGACTGAAAATGCAGGTACCGTTTCCTTAAAAAAAAGCTTTTAGTCCTCGAACACTGTCAACATCTCCCCTACTCTCGAGTAATTGAACTACTCTTATAAAGGATCCTAAAAATATTCTATTTCATTGGACTTAGCATTACTCTGATCTCTGTAAAACCCCTCGGATTTTGATGAAATGTCTGATTTCCCATCTGAGAATGAAATTAGAGATGTAATCAAGGAAGTAAATACTGGGAAGGTCCGAGGGCTCAATGGTGTTCCTGTGCAAATCCTCTTACATAGGTGTGATAAGCTTGCTCGTTAAATTCTTCATCTTATTACAGAACTGGGTTGGTGCAATTCTAATATCATTGTGTAATGGAAAAGACTCTTGGACCGACTGTGAGAGATATCGTGGGATAAGTCTGTTTGAAGCAGTTGGCAAAGTATGTCTTGAGTACCACTCAATCGATTCTTAAAGTGTGTTTGTTCTTCTGTCATTCCAGAAAATCAAAGTGGCTTTCGTCCGGGTAAGGGAGCTATGGACATTGTCTTCTCTATCCAGCAGTTGCAGGAGAAATGTACTGAATACCGTGTTCCACTTTATCAAGTTTTTGTTGATTTAACCAAGGCATTTAATACTGTTAACAGGAATGCCCTGTCAGTAATTCTGGGAAAGTTTGAATGCCCACCTCAATTTCTACGCTTACTCAGGGAGCTCCACGCTCATATGAAGGTTTGTCTAAACTTCAATCGGTGTATCTCAAACCCATCTTAGGTGACAATGGCGTGAAGCAGGGTGATATACCAGCACCTACACTTTTTTTTTCTATTTATTTTGCAACTATACTTTCCCGTGCCTTTGAGGATTGTTTTATGGGTGTTTATTTGCGTTTCAGAACCAAAGGTAAAGTACTTTATCTTTGTCGTTTTTACGCTTCTACAGCGGTCTTTCTTCACCTGGTTCGTGAACTGCTCCATACATATCACCCTGAGCTTGTAGTACATGGTGAGAGATATGTAAAGCGTCATGGATCTCTTTTCAGAGGCGTGTGCATCCTTTTGGCTTGCTATCAGCCTTAAAAAGACAAAGGTCGTGTTTACACCTTCACCCAGTAGTTTGTATGTGGAACCGAATATTTTTCTCTAAAACCAAAGGCTTTCCGTTGTTGACACATTCGTGTATTTGGGAAGCACTCTTGCTAGAGACGGAACCCTAGATGCAGAGGTAAACTATAGAACACAGCGTGTCACTAAGCTTTTGGTAGCTTAAAGAAGCAAGTATGGTTTGACAGGGCTATAATCC
>NW_027633515.1:0-39415 GCF_053919585.1 Euprymna scolopes
GACTGCTACCAGGTCTTTCCACTCCTTTTTATAACTGATAAAATCATCAGTAATTTTTAAAATTTCATCTAATATTGTTATGTCAAGCATGGAATTCTAACTAAAATAGACTCGGCCTTTGACCTAAGATCAAAAGTGTAGTATCTGTTCTATCCAATGATGTTACAATAATATTGTTGGGTGCGTTTGCACTAGATGACCATAAAATCAAAGTATGTCAGAAACTCCTACAAGAGTTTTGGAAATAGATAATGTGGGATTTGTATTTACACTGAAAACATTTTTAAGCATGGCGGCCATATATAACAAATGAAGAATACGACTATGAAATCTCCATTGGTTCTACGAGCTTTATAATAATAACTTGCAGGGAGACCCAGCGTTGCCCGGGATTGAATGAGAATTAGCAAATGTTCCACACTTCCAATACTGAAATTAGTGAAATCGCCCATTTTTCAATCAAATTGCTTGTCTGCCTGCTCTAGTCAGGAACCTACTGTGGAGCACTGAGAGGAAGCTCATATGTCTCACCACAGCGACTTAGTTCACAATACATTGTAGAGAATCTACTGTTGATTTTATGAAATTATTTTTGAATGACTTAAAGTAAAGTTTAAAATGTAAAAGTCAAGTATCATGGTTGGATTGTGTTCTAAACAGATACATTTATTTCGAACGTGCCCCTGTCTTATCAAAGAACCTACTGTTGATTTTAAAGGCCGTGCCCTTCTGTTTGTGCGGTGTGGTCAAAATCAAACCGTTGCTTCTTTAATAGAATTTTTTTTGATTATTAATTTTTTAATACAAAACCTATCTACAAAAACTCCCAGACACAAAGTACATTATGGTGAAGCTGTTTTGGAGTCTATAAGTAACAAACTCTCTCTCTCTCACGCACATACACACACAAAGTGCCTTTTATATATAATTATAGAGATATTTTTTTCAAAGTAAATATGTATAAAATGCATTAGTTGTTTCATAAAATAAATTATATATATATATATATATATATTTTTTTTTTTTTTTAAAGTAGTCAATTTAAAGTACTTGTATTCATTACTTATGAATTGTGGTGATCAATTTCAAGTGCTAAAGTTTAATTAACTTAATTTTGTCACTAATGTTTTGAATCTATTATCTTATCTTATTTAGTATTTTAGTAGGTTTTTTATTATTATTAAAAACCTGAAGAAATCCTATTCAATTACTGTTAATTTTGTCTGTCATTTTTTATTTATTTATTATTGTTAACTATACAATTGGAACACTTAAAAACCCTTACCGACATCAATCAATAGTATTTTTGAGCAAAGTACCATATAAAATCTTGACATTTTTACAACAATGATTTTTAACAAGAGAATTTAAGATTTCTAGTCATTTTAGAAGCGAGATATGACAAATTATTAGAAAAATTGATTTTGCTGCAAAGGATAAAATCTCATCCTTATCATCAGTTTTTATAGCCTTAGTATCTCTGTCGATTTGACATCACAGAATAATAATATTCAACAAATTAGTACTTTTTTTCATATAGGAATGATGTTACACGACCAGATAAATATACAAGGCCACCACATGCTTAAATAATTATTAGTAGAATCCATTTTCATTTAAATGGGGAATGGGTGGGTCACAAATAGTATTTAAAAATGAGAAACCAATTATCCCAAATTGATCAGTTTCACCACATGTTGTAATAGAAAAAAAAAAGTAACCCATTAGGTCGTTTATTGAGCTTGGCTTGAATTGTTTGAATCCAGTAAAAGTCAATTTGTAAAGCCAGTTAAATATAAAAAATAAAGACAAAATTAACATCTTTCTGCTTACTCTCTCTCTCTCTCTATATATATATATACACACACACACACACAGGGTGACCCCTCCCCCAAAAAACGGGCCCCAACTCTAATTAGGCCCTGTTTCTTAGTGTTTTGTTCGAATGAAATGAAACTTTGATCATAACTAGTTTATTATATTCAAAACATCACATCAAAACATGAGTCTTTGGCCTTTTTTTCTCCGTTCTACAGCATATGTTCTAGATGGCCTCCATTTAGCTTTTGTTTTTTTTGGTCACTCTGTATATAATAAAATCTTTCTCTCTAAGTATGGGTTAAATAATCATACGGCCTATAGCGATATTCCCTTTTTCATTTATTCTTTCCTTTATTGTCATTGATTATAAATGAACAGAGAAAGAGTGACGCAAGCAAAAAGTAATAGGCAATCAATGTATAAAAGAAGAGAATAACATACATTGAGAGTGTGAAAGTGATAGAAAGTTAGTAAGAGATGGCTTAGTTGATGATTTATTTGCAAAAGTGATAGAAAGTAAGAGATGGCCTACTTGATGATTTATTTGCAAATTACAGCTAATTATAACAAGCAGAAGTTTTTTTCAGACATAAACCCAATCCTAACACCAAGGAATATTTTTAGCATGTGATTAAAATATATAATACAAAAAAAAAAGCCTTAAGAAGACAAATGTTAATTAACTCAGTTTAAGTATAATAATATCTATATTTCTCTTAATCTGTTTGTCTGTTCTGCTATATCTCAGAAACTACTGAATCGATCAGACTGAAATTTTGTATGGAGCTTTGTTATGACAAGGTGCAGCAAACTCACTATTACAGTATCTGTTTGATGCACAGTTGTGTATGTGTGTGAAATGGCACTAACCCTATTCTGGTTTAACTGGCTTGCTCTGAAGGAAGAAGTTCCATGAGAGTATGAAATTCATAAGTGGTCCTCAGTTGCATGTATATCCCTGTTAGGGGAGATGACGATGTTAGGTTTTTGCAATTCTTGCAGGGAGGTGTTGACGTCTTCCTACATACAGCGCCTGGAATTCCCAAATCGATCACTCATTTTAGTAATGACCAGACTCAACGTTGCTTAACTTCGGTGTTCTGACGAGAACTGGTGTGTCAACGCGATTATGCCGTATATACACAGTTATGGATTAATAGGATTAGTATTAATGCAAAAATGAGCCCAAAGCACTAATTCTAAATCAACAGGCTATAACTAAAATGTCTAGTATATTCATAATCTCATTCAAGATATTCTCCTAGAACAAGGTCACTTATGATATTAGTTATTAAGGTAACTATTTTAGTTAGTTTTTTTTTTTTTTCAATATTCATAAAAAAATGTTTTTTTATATTAAGATACACATTTCTTTATTATTATATAAAAGACACTTTGTGTGTGGGAGTTTCTTCCTCATATGTTCCAAAAACGGCTGAGCTTATTTTTTGCAAATTTCACATAAAGGTAATTTATATTTCTGGCAGTATTCTTAGATATGTTTTGTATAGAAATGCATCCGAGAAGTATCGAGAAAAAAAAAAAAAAAAATCTAATCTTAAAAAGTCTTCTTTTATAGATAAAAAAGAATTTTTACAAGGGAATATTTTATGTTACACCGGTGTAACCTTGGCTGGTGTAATGTAAAATATTCCCCTGTAAAAATTTTTCTTTTTTATCTATAAGAGAAGAAAGACTATGTTTAAGATCATCAAGCTCGGAATGACATTATCATTATTATTCTTTTTTTGTTTTTTCTTTTTTCAAATTAGTTCACCTCGTAATATATAATAATCAATAGAGAATTAATTCTATAATAATACATATGCAATCTGCATAAATTAAACTATGTTTAAGCATGTTGTATGACCGGGAAACACTGGGCATCCAGCCAGTTTATGCATAAACATTGCCTAATCCCATGCTGATATAGCTTTAAGCATCAAGAATTATAACAATCTCTGACCATACTTTTAGTGAAATTTCTGAAGAATCTGATGCATAAGATAAAAATTACTAGTTCTGTTATGATAAAAAATGTTAATGGTGAATCATCTGCCTGCCTTGCTCATAAATAAGACAATGCTAACAAGAATAAGCAAAGAAGTGATTAACATTTTAACGGATGCTATTAAACGATACTTTAGTTTGAAGTTGATATTTTAAAATGTTTTTCTGCTTAAATAGAAATCTTAAAAATATTTTGTTATTCATGAGATAAGTACATGGAACGTTACCAAGCTATGAAAAAAATTATTGCATGATAAATTAACATTTCAACTAAGAAAAAAAATGATTTCAAATTAATGAATACTTAGCAAAGCGTTTAAAAATAAAAATGAAATCAGAGTGTTGCATTAAAACATTTTTTTAAACGCGTCAAATTTAATTGTGGTCTATGAATATTTTTGTTCACACAAAATGCTTAACCTATAAAAAAAAAAAATGAAAATATTTGTGCCATTAATTTCTACAAATTTTAGAGGTTCTAAAATCTTTTAGAATATTTCTCCAGATTTAGTTTGTTTTTAATATTTGGAAATAATGACTTAATCTCCCATCTATTTTCCCCCCCTTTTTTTTTTATTGATCTTTTCTAGACCTTTTTTTTTTTTTTTTTCAATTGATCTTGTACAGATTTTTCTTTTTTTTTCTTTTTTTTTAGAAAATGACACTTAAAATATTTTTAATGAAAAAGAAAATACTATGATACGATAAGAAAAATATACAATTTTATACAACAGAGAAAAATCAAAGAATTACTGTCATCATTAAAAAGCCTTTTACCACATTTTTTTTTTTTTTTTTTTAAAACATAATAGAAAAAAAAAAATAGGAATCTAACAATTTTTATTAGGCTACTTTATAAAAAGATCACTCTCATTGTTTACCCAGAAGAAATTCTTATTTTATCTCAGGTGATATACAAAACAGAAATATTAGACTTCTAAAATTGTTTCTCATAATCTAACAAAGTTATTTTAGTGGATTTTAAAAATTAGACCCGAATGTCATTCTGAAATATTTCTCCTCAGTAATTCTGTAAAAAAATTAACTATGAAAATTAAAACGATAGCCTTGCTATTTCTTATGTATTAATTCAATTATTTGTATAGATTTAGTATTCAGATCCCTACGTTTTTGATTCCTCAAATCTATATACCTATGAAGTTGAGTATTTTTCTTGTTCTGACATTGAGATTAATAGCCTACTTTTCTATTTGAAAATTATTAAAAATATGCTCAACTATGGATGTGTGAACGACTACGTAAAGGTTAACTATTTGCATATTCCTTTGAAAAACTAGTGTTAATTAATTATTGATTTTTTTTTTATGGTTTCTTAGTAGATGATTAGTTTCATTTCACTATTACACTAAATTGCATAGTTTCTGCATAATTGCATAGAATTTAAGCTGAAAACATTCTAGCACACCCAAAAATTTTTCTTTCTTTTTTCTATCTATCAGTTACCTTGTTAGTGTGTGTGCAAAAAGTCTCTGCCAAACTCCTCTCTGAATATTTGGTCTATGCAGTTGAAATTTAATATATAAGGTATTTGGACCTGTAACACACTTTTGATTTGGTTTTTAGCTGGTAAAATAGTTGCTAAGGGGTCAAAATTGAAAAAAGCAAACATTGACTTTGGCCTGGCATAAGTCGACTATATCTGTTTCTTTTTTTTTTTTTTCTGTGCATGTGCTAATTAAAAGTTCTTGGTTAAACAACATTATTCTTTGCAGTTTTTGTATGTGTATGGATTTGGCTTATATGTTAACATATAAGGCTGGAGAGCTATATGTTTCAGTTTCGATTCTAGCTTATGGCACACTTTTTTTTTTCTTTTACTGTTGAAATCATTACTATATGTATTGGGTACAATATCATAATAAATAGAGAATGTGCTCTATAATAATAAATACGGAATCTGCATGAATTAAAATATAATATTAAAGCATATTTTATGACTGGCAATGTCAGGCGAGTTATTTATAAAATTAAAAATATAAGTCTAAGTAAATGTTGTTCATCTGTTGGGTTGAGGTATGGTTCTGTTTAGTTCTAGGAGGTCCACTCTCCCAGGCTTTACTTTCTTAGAAAAGAGGTTAGTTTATTGCTAATTGCTTGCGGCATCTGTACCGGGGAATGCTGATGAGGCTCGGGAATTCTTTGTGGGTCAGAGTGTACTTCTCCTTTTCAAAACCTTGCTTAACTTTGTGTCTAACCTCTTGTATGTAAACAGACATGTTAATTCTTTATTGTTCATTAAATCAATTACTTATTTTCAGTTAATATTTAATTGAAATATCTATAAAACCTGTATTAATAAGACCCAAAATATAGTAATAATTTTCATTTAGTTTACAAAAGAATGTAGTGGTCTGTTTCGGTTAATATAAAAAAAAAAAATGAACACATTTGTTATTGCTCATAAACTTATGTTTTCCAAGATTTGTGATAATCCTGATAATAGCTGTCCATCTCTGTTCCATGTCTTTCTTTAAATATGCAGCATTTAAACATAGGCATTTGGCATGTAGGTTGTAGTTTGAGGACTCCTAACTCAGAAGAAATTTTCTCTCCGAATATATTTTATAAGTAAATTGAGTGACATTCCCATAGCCTTTATTGCAAATATTTTTTTTAATGTTTTTATTAATGAGACCTACAACCGACAGAAATTATGGTAGTCCGTACATTCTTTTTTATTTTAATATTTTTTTTTTGTAGTCTTATTTTTTAAATCTTTACATATCATAGCAGTGAACTCCTGTGTGTGTGTGTGTGTGTGTGTGCGCAAGACAGTCTCTACCTCTATTAATTTTAGCTCTACAGACTTGAAACTTGATAAATAGGGAATTCAAACCTGTGGAGCAGATTTGATTTGGTTTTTAGACAAAAACAATTTGATAAGGGGTCAAAATTGGAACTTGGCAGGCATAAGTCAACTTAATTTGTATCCTCTACACATGTTCTGATAAACATTTATATGTTTAACTGTATTAATTTTTAAAGTTTTTATATGCATGTATCCTTATACCACTAGGGAGCTAAATGTGTTTGTTTTGATTCTAGCTGATGGCACCAAAGCCTTTTGAAATCACATCTATATATTGGGTACAATATAATAATCAATAAAGAATTGGCTCTTTAATAATAAATCCAAAATCTGCATAAATTAAAATATCATATTTAAGTATATTTTATGACCAGACAACACCAGGTAGCATACTAGTATAAAAGCAAATTTAGAAAGCTGAATTTTTATTTTTTTTTAATTTTTTTTTTTTAATTT
This sequence comes from Euprymna scolopes, assembly GCF_053919585.1. NCBI lineage: Eukaryota > Metazoa > Mollusca > Cephalopoda > Sepiida > Sepiolidae > Euprymna > Euprymna scolopes. The sequence goes on from NW_027633515.1 coordinate 7,118, forward strand.
TTTTTTATAAATTTAATGTTAATCCTCAGAGCAATAATCAGTGATAACCTTGAGCAAGTTTTTTTTTTTTTTTAAACATTTTTTATATCACTATTTAAAATTTATTTATTTATTTTATACTTATAAAGCATTTAAAACATGTAACTGCATTCATGTTATTCCTTTCAATGTTTTCTCTTTTTAAATCTACTTGTAAATATCTTGATAATTATTGTGAAAATATTTCATCTGCATGAATGATAAGCGCATTTTTTTTTTTTTTTTTTTACAAAGGCATCACCACAATATCAAGGCCCAGAGGCCACTCAAGGATAAGGGTTAAAGAGTGTACAGTAGAAATTGGTCAATATAGTAATCATTAGTAATGAAAATTTGGTAAATTTGATAACTTATATGGAACGGCTCATCAAGAACTTATTTACGTTAGACTTGAACACAACCATATTGTAGTCAGCCGGAAAGCAGGAAAACGGAAGACAATTCCACAGGCGTGCAGTTCTATGAAAGAAGCTTTGTTCATGGAATCTACGTTTAGGTTTAGGCACAGATAAAGAGTGGGGGAAATTATTGATAGTGTTTACAGCTAGACGAGTGTTTCTTGTGAAAGTTTGGTCTATATACAAATGTTACATGTAAACCAATGTGTGACTCTTTGCTCTTCCTGAACCCCCCCCCCCCCCACTGCCAGCCTTTTTTGTTTTTAAATATTTTATCCAATAGATTCAAATAGGGGGAAAAATATTAACAAACAAACAAACAAGGCTGCTAATGGCAAATATAACATTTGCAGTTTTTAAACTTGAAACTATAATTTACATCTATAAAAAAAGACTTTCTGTGATGAATAATTTATAATTTGATTTAAAAAAAAAATTTTTTTTCTTTTTTTTGCTTTTTCACAACATCGTTTCTATTTCTCCAAAATCTTATTTAAAAATAAAGAAGTGTCACCACTTAATTATGTAATTTAAAATGTAAATAATAATTTGATCAAAATTTTGCTAAATGTTATTAACAATTTGAATAATGATTGAGTTGTGGTCAAGCTTTACTGGTAATCAAAGTAATTTATCTCTTAAGTCCATGGCATTGAGGATTCTTTTATTTTGAAAAATGGTTGAATGATCAAGCAAGAACATTTCTTCAAACTTGATAAGTATGACAAAATCCTTATTGACTTCATTTAGATCTGCAAAAACAAATAATTAAAATCTTGTAATAATTTTGCTTGATCAGTAAGAATTTTAAAATATATATATATATATATATACATACAGCGTGTCCAAAAAGTCACTGAAGGATTTTGAACTTAAATAGATTCTTTATTTTTGATGATATATTTCTATAATTTTAATACAATCTAAGACATTGAGAAGTTCTTTAAAAAAAAAAAAAAAATGCAAAATTCCAACAATCTTTATTTATAAAAAATAATGTCTTTTAAAGATTGCCCATTTTCTGCTTTGCATATTTGTACTCTTTCCAAAACCTTATTCATGACAGATTGCAGAATCTCTGGATTGTGATTTAACTCCCTTATTTCATTCCTGATGTTTTCCCTTAATTCTTGCAGGGTTTGGGGTTTGTTAACATATGGTGCTTTCTTAAAGAAAGAGTCTAAGAAAAAGTCGGGGCTAGTCAAGTCTGGGGAACATTGATAGCCATAGCGAGAGATAATGTTGTCGCCAAAGCATTGCCTGATTTTGGTAAAACAATTTCACAACTTGTTTGTTGTTCAATACTATACTTATCGATAATTAATTTCCAAAATATTATCTGTAAAATATCTGAAATAGAGAAAAAGAATGATCATTAATAGTAAAATGACAAAGATTTTCAACCCTTCAGTGACTTTTTGGACAGCCTATATATAAGTCCAAAACATCAAAAGAATATGCCAGTCAAGAAAGTTTCTGTTCCGAAACAAAATATTAGTTTGATTAAAATTTTATTTTAAAATAATTTTAAAATATATAAGTACTTTGAGAAATTAGTGGAAAAATTTCTTATTGTAAATTGTCTCGTAAAACTTAGTTGATGTCATATCGAAAAGAATGTGATATTATAGCAAATTAATATTTTCTCTGATTTCAAAAGAAAATACAACAAAATGCTGTAACTAATAAAACATTTATCGGCAGACATCTATGACATGCCCCCTCTCCCTACCATTTAAAAAATTTTTTTTTTATCAAGCATCAACTTTTCAAATGATAAAATTATTATTTCTAAATTGATTTGTTCAATTTTTAGAGGGTTCTTGTAAAATATTCCACCTCCCTCCTTAAGGATTTGTTTTTAAAACTCTTGAATTTTTATCTTAGTTGAAAAAAAAAACAAAAATAAATCACTGGATTACTTGTGGACTGAACATTAAATTTTCTGTATAAAAACAAAAGAATTCTAACTTTAAATGGGGATTCCTTTTCTGTATATGTTTAGTCTGAAATAATTTGAGCTCAAAAATCTTTAAAAATTTTTGTTTTTTAATATAGGTGGAATTCTGGACAACCATCTTTTTTTTTTTTTTCTAAAGATTTAAATAAAGTGAACGGAATCACCTAGTTTTCCTATAAAAAGGAAACTGTCAATATTTTGCTTGACTTGCTCAACCCTGTAATTGCTAAATTACCCTGTTCACATTTCTGAATGTTTAAGGTGAGGTTTGATCATTTGGATTCTTCAGACTACTGTTTTCATCTTGAGAGTTGAAACATTGTAAAAATAATGCTCACGGCGAAAACAGTAGTTCAAAGAATTTAAATAATACAATTAGTCTATTCACTTTATATCACTTATTTATTTAGTCTTTATTCTTTTCTATATTTGTTCATTTTTCCCTGTTATTTTCTGTTTATCCTGATATTTGGGTTACAATATTTTTTTATTAATCTGAAAATTTGACGCTTTATTAGTAATAATCAGAAAAAAAACAAATTGAATAAAATATTTTAGATAGAGGGAGTATAGCTTATATATATATATATATATATATATATATATCCCTTATCTATTTTATGGGTGGTATGGCACATAATATATGATGTTCTATCAGACCCATCTTGACCTCCAAAGATTATTTAATTTTACATGCCTTTCTTGATATATATATATATATATATATATATATAAAATTGTGTATATATTGATTCATGAATAATCATATTCTTAAACCTGATTTTTTTTCATACACAGGCACTCATTTTCAACCAATATTTGTTATTCATACAAAAGGGGGAAATACTGTGTGTAATACGTACAGACCAATATACATTCATGCATACATGTCCACAAATATTACAATTTCTATTGATATTTTCAAGTAAAATGTATTTTTTAAAAAACGTCCTTTTGTTTATATGAATTTTTCAAAAATGTAATCCTGATTTGTCAAGAATTTATTTTATTTTAAATATTTCTGATTTTAAACAATTTTCATATTTTTTTGTTTTGTCAAGTAATGGAAGAAAGTTCTAGATTTGGAGAAATCAATGATTAAAGGCTGTGAATACAGATGTTGATGATATCAAAATATTTTGCCCAGTCCCTGGGGACTAGTAAGACTATAACCATTCCCACATCAAACTTTGAAGTCGTTAATGAAAGATTGTAAATATTTTCTTTCTAATATCTTTATCAAATTTATTTTGAATTAATCTTGTTTTGTTTATGCTTTTTTTTTTTTTTTTTTTTTCAAAATGTAATGTGATGATATAAGTAACTGAATTTTAATTATGCATTTCGTTATGAATAAAGTGTATTGGGTTTCTATTTCAAAAATAGAAGATTGAAAGTGCATAAATTTAAGCTTTAAAGATATTTATCTAAAAATTCGTCGACTGTACTTAACATTTAAAAGATTTCTTTCTGAGTATAATTTAAAGCTAAACTCAAAGGCAATATTAATTTTTAAATTTATTCATAAGGCATGGTTAAAAGCCAATATTAGATTGATTGTAGCCGCACTCAAATTCAGATAATAGCTCTATAAATAAAATAATAAAAATAAATTGATTGAATAAATATGCAGTTTTTGCTTAAGAATGTTCACCCAAAATAATTTTTTCATTAAAATATTTTAGTAAGAATTTTATATTCAAAATTTACTTATTTTACTTTCTCTTTGAAATTTTGGTACTCTTTTATCTTTTAAATACTTTCACTTGCAGATCTATTGGTTTCCTGGCCTTTGGGCTAGACACAAAGTCTAGTATCTGTTCTGTCTCAAGAGGTCATCTTTCCAGGCATTATTTTCACCTTTTCAAGATGGTGAAGGGTTATTGCCTTCAGTCTTCTTTCAAAAAGTAGACGTGTATTTACCTTTCATTTAAGGCACCCTCATCTGTGAAGGAATTCTGACAAGACTAATCAGGCTATTTTGTAGCTGGATCAATGTCTCTTTTCAAACATATGGATTCCCACTATAAATTGACCTTGTATCCAACCATACCTTTGTGAGATGCAGATAAACAATTCTACTGGATTTAGTTGAAGGATTAGCTTATTTCTTTAGGTCAATTTTTAATACTAAGTTTTTATATTATATAAAATCTATTTGAGTGAAGGGCTTATATTTGTTGGCCATATAAGGCTTTCGATCATCCATGTGACTAAACTTAATGAATGAGGTCACAAGAGATCACTTTAATTTATTTGTAAATTAATGTTGAAATAATTTTATAATCCCCACTTTCAAAAGTTAAAAAAAAACTCATTTCTATTTAATTCTATTTAGAGTAATCGTTCACTCTCTTCCAATTGTAAAGATTTAAAAAACGCCCAACAAAGCTGAATTAATGTTCAAAAGAATTAATGATTTAACATTGAACTCTTTAGAAAAATTGCTTTTTCCTTTTAGCAATTTTTTAAAAATACCACATGCAAACTACATGATTGAACAAGACTCTAAATTTTAAAGACTATAGATACTTATACTAAAACATATTTGTAATTATATTTTCTTAAAACAAATTCTTTTTTGTAATAGTATTTTAGTTTTTGCTGCAATTCAAGCTTTCAAAAAAAAAAAATGGCTGGTGTTAACATTTTTCTTTTTTTTTTTATATTTGATTTTAAGGTCATTTAAGCTTTGAAATATTTTCATTTTCTTGATTTCATAACAAGTTCACAGTGGTCCATGACGTAAACGAATGTATGTTTATGCGGCGTTGTATTATTAAGATTAATTACTCTACTTGTTCAAACTGTTTTTTACATAAATTATGCCCCTCTTTTCCTCAAATAATGTGCTTTCTTTCCTCCATTTCGTTTACATGATTTATACCTCTACCCATTATTTTTTTAAAATTCCCTTTCCTCTTTTCTTCTCTTTTATATGTATTATCCATTCTCGTTCATTACTCTTGATTACATATCACCTTTCTTTTCTTTTTCATGTTATTACTTTTCATATTACTCTTATTTTAAGTGCAGTATTTTAATTAAATCTCTTTTTATGTGATTGTTTATCAATATTTTTTATTTCTTACTTTATATTTATTAAAATTATTTTGTCATACTTTTTTTATGAATGACAACATCTTTAAAGATTGTTTTCTCTCTCTAACTATTGCCAGTATTTTTTGTTTTCAATTCCCCCCTTTACTCTAATCTCTCTCTGTTGTCTTCTATTTCTTAAGTTGCCCCTTTACCCTTGCCCCCCCCCCTCTCTCTAACACATTTCATTTCTATCGAAATTTTACTACTGTCACTTTCACTGTTATTTATGCACTTTAATTTTCTGTTTTGTTTCTTCTCTTTCTATGTCATCATCATCATTTCTTATATTTTTCACTCTATTCTTCATTCTCATCTACTCCCTTCCATTTCTTCATTCTTGTATATCCCTCCTCTATTCATTCATTTTTTTAAACTGATAAATTATTGGTTTCTTCTGTTTCAAAACTAACCTTCCATATCTCAAAATGTACATTTTTGCACCTCTTAATTAAAAATAACCATTTCCTCCAATTATTTATTTGCTGAAACTGAATTGCAAACATTTTTTTTGTGCACAGAATTGATACTTTTGACAAACCTGCAACAAATGACAAATCATGAGACAGCCATTCACTGCAAGAAAAATTTCAATTTCAATCTTTTGAATCTTTTGAATGTATATTAAATCATAGGAATTTTGTAGAACATTTAAAAATGTTCTACAAAATTCCTATGATTTAATATACATTTTCACCATGACTGCCGCCATTTTTATTTTTTGTGTATGGTGAGATGATTGTTTCTCAGTTTAAACTAAAATTTAAAGTTACAAACATTTTTACAAAATTGCTGTAGATTATCAAATTTGTAAACTTTTGAAATTTCATTGAATTTATGGCACCAAAGATTTTGGAGGCTTTATCTCTTCTCGTATATAATATTGAAAAAGATAAATTCTTTCTTGTAATTTATAATAAAACTATTCAAACTTTGAAACCTCATGCCATACAGAATTAGTGAATAAAATAGAAAGGAAATTCTGTAATGTGGTTATGAATCCTTATTTAAGAGCAAGTATAAAAATGATTCCAAAACTTCTTAGTTATAATTTTTCCAACATCTCTAATATCATAAACTCTAATCTGCTTACTGTGATACTATAGTGTATAAACTGTCTGAGTGAAAGCCTTTCTGAACCTGGGATATCTTATTCTAAAACTAGTTTTGAATAATTTTTAAGACTAGCAACAGTCACACACACACACACATATATGTATTTCTAGAATAATGCTGTTTATTAACTGTAATAAAATAAAGCTAAAAGTTTAGTTTACAACCAATAATTATTAAAGTCTATAAAATCTTTGTAGTTTTAACTGAAAAGATTTTTTTTTTAAGTTTGAGTTAACTCAAACATATTATATAGTCCATTTAAACATTGATTTCTGCTTAATTGTTATGGTTAAGCAACGTCTGCCTTGGTCATTACCAAATTAAATATTATTTAAGTATTGTAAAGGTTTTGAGTTGAAAAAGTTGAGTTCCAAATGAAGAGTTCCAATAAACAAAAGCTTTCATTTTCTTTTAATATTTCTAATGGAAACTGCAGTAAAATTCAAGCATTGAGAAATTTAATTTCTGAAATGATTACCACCAACTTATTAGTTTTCATGTTTCCTTTAAATATATAGGAAAAGTGGAGAGATCATTCATGGGTCAAAAAAAATTAGACTAGCTGTTTCTATACAATTAACATCCATTTGTGATAGTTTCATTATGGATACTCATCTGACTTTTAGTCAATTTGTTATAGATGAATGGAACAAGCTTTTTGCAAAAAAAATGTTTGTAAATGTCTTATATTGTTTAGCAATATAAAATTAGAAAATGGCTTCTAGAGCAAAACATTGGGCCTATAAAACATTAGTTTTAAAGTTGGTTGGCTCAATACAATTATATTAAAAATGACCTTTCTTATTTAGTTGATTATTAAGAGTGTTTTCATTAGAGTATGAATTTTGAACGAATTGCACTTTTAAGAGTAGCATTTCATTATATGGAATATTTTTATTTAATTCTTTTGTCAGACGAATCTTTAGATCTTGTATTTCAATATGTGTCTTGTAACAACTTTATCCATCAGTTGATATCTCTTCTTTTGATAGCTCTTGATATCTGAATTCTTGTATACATGGTTCTGATTTTACTGTAAAGAGATTGATCAGCTCTTTACTGAAAATGTTCAAATATAACCATCCTGTCTTAACACAGGTCGCCTGAAAAAAAAAAAAAAATCTGGAATTGTAGGAGTAACTAATATAGATGAAATTTAAAAAAATTTTATTGAAGAAAAAAAAACAAAAAAAAACCCATAATTTTCTATAGAAGAGTAGAAGAACATTGAAATAATTCCAGATTTTTTTTTTTTTTTTTTTTTTTTAAACAACCTGAATTTTCATTATTTGTGAATTTATAGTTGGCTTTCAAACATCTTTGGAGAATCCTCAAGCATTTTTTTTATTTTGGTATATTGTATTAGTCAGTTTTTGTATCACACTCTCAACATGCATCAACCCCAAATGCTGTGTTTCATCCTTAATATCAAGCAACTGCTTTCCCATCTTTAAACATCCCTGGCATCAACTCTTCTAAAGCTGGAAGAACTTTGAGATGAACCTTAAATATCTAAAAGGACCATATAATGTTTCATTTGTCCCCTACTTGGCCTTATTTACCCCATCAATAACTCTGCAATTTAAAATAGATCAAAACAATGTTAACGAGTACACATGTTGCCATTGACAACCATTTTCTAAATTGCAAAGTGGATTATGTTCAACTTTCTTGCCCCAATAACACAAACGCATAAACACTTTTGTACCAGTTATTTTCTCCTCCTTGGAGATGGGTACTTCATCAAAAATTGATGAGATTCCATTAATGATTTTGAGAGGCGAAAAGTAAAAAATTTAAATTGTAGACTTGGTGATCATTTGAAAATTGTCTTTTTTTTTTTTTTTTTCTGTAAAAAAAAAAAAAAAAAAAAAAAAAAAAATGGACTAATATTGAGATAAAGTTCATTTGTAATTCTAGTATGGTTTTATTAATGTCAATAATATTCTTGCACTATTAATGTGGAAAAGTAAGGGTCGTCTAAGTCAAAATCCAAACAATTTTTGTAGCTTTTTGTGTTGATTGCATGTGAAAATTTAATTTAAACTTAATTTGATTTCTGTTTTCTGTGATTTTATGTATTTTGTAAATTCCTACCAAACCTCTGTTTCAAATTTTTCACTGATATATATTTTTTTCATTTAAGAACATTTTAGTACTACACAATCACATTTTATCTTCTGATAGATTTACAAAATAAGTAAAAAAACAATATTTCTGTAATTAACCAGACTCTCAGTATTTTCAATTTTGACTGCACAGATTTTGCAGCTATTCTTGGTTGAGTATTAAAAAGAAAAAATATGTTAAATGTTTACTTTTTCTTTATTGGAAAAATAAAATATTTTGTGATATTTTTTAAATTTTTATTTTTTAAATATAAAAAATGAACAAGAACTTAAAAAAATGTTTATTTCTATGTCCTTATTTCTTTTGATTATCAAAGTTGAACAAAAATTTTATTTTATTTTTTTCTTGATTTTTCACGTGGGATTGTTGATGAATTTGTGCAGCTTGAAAAGTTATACAAATACACAGAAGATTGAAAGTTTGAATAAATTACAGAAATAATCAAAATATTTCTCAAAACATCAAAATAATTTAAATAATAAAAATGAAGTTTTGATAAAATTCGACAAGCGATACCTGAAGGAGGTTACATTGACCAAAATATGAAAATAATATTTAAGATGAGAACAGTAGTCCAAAGAATCCAAATGATACAAATAATCAATCCACTTCTAAAATAATCCAGAAACAAAGAAAAACATATTCTAGGATTCCATGTTGAATAGTTTATCAATGATTAATATTGAATAAAATAAATTTGCTAATTGTACTGTAATAATTGTGGTAGATTGATGATTAGTGCATTTATAATAGCATCATTAATGCATTCCTTAATTAATGATTGCTCTAAAAATATGATCTTATACCAGAGTTGGTTTTAGTTCTAATATCTAAAATGTTAATATAAGCATTTTTATTTTATTTTAAGGGAAAGTATATTAATCTCACACTATGTAACTTAGACTTAATATCATCTATAAAAAAAAGTTTGAAAATCTTGATTTTTATATGCATTGCAATAATCTTAGACAATTGAATTTGAACGGAATCAATCCTCAAGAGTGCCGAGCTTCAAAACTGAGATAGCAAGCTGTCTGAAAATGTCAGACGCTTGATTAAGGGAAATAAGGCGATAAAATGGATGATGATGATAACTCTTACATAATGATTGAGAAAACACACTTTATTATACTCCATTTGTTAAAATAAGCCTATCAATAAACAAATATGAGATTTCATATGAATACTTTCATGAATTATAATGAAAACTCTAACAATATTTTTAACTAATTAAATCTGAACAAAGAAATTATGCATTAGAAAAAAAAGAAGTTATATGCGTTGTCTTTCATCAAAGTGGCTATGATTCATTATGTATCGTCCAAGGCAGGTAAATTAGATTGATATATTCAAATTACAACTCTCCTTTATATTCACTTTAAAACTGATACAATGGATTTAAATCAAATCTTATCTCAATAATAAATATTGTTTAAAATGATATTCCTTAGTGTAAATAGCAGGTCGTTTATTAAGCTGGGTTCAAAATTGAAATTGATGCACAATGGGTATTTATTTTTTGAACTCCACAGATAATTTGTGTTATCAAAATACCTCTTTACTGTTAAGAGAAGCACTTGTTAATGTTCTTTAAATTTAATACTAACAGTATTTTTTATAGAGCAGTATCTATCAAAAGAAGCTGGTCATTTTGTTTAGACAAGTCTGTGCTGAGAAAAGCTAAGTACATACTATAAGAAACTACATAATCTATTAACTTTGGACACAGAACATGTACAGCCAAAGTGATAAAAAGCACTTTTAAAGCAAGTTCGTTTTTATTGCTCTGTCTCTGATTTTAGGTTGAAATGCAATCATCATTGCTATAGATGTGCACATATGTACATTCAATATCAATGAAAGATATGCGTACTGCAGTAGACTGTAATATTGTAGTATTAACAATTTTTACATTCATTTTTGTAATATCTTTTATCTCATATTTTCTAACTTGTTCAATCTGTTAAAAATAATTTCTTAGAATTGTAAAAGGTGCTTTTGAAGGCTTAGAATGCGGCAATGTACAGTCGTTATGAGCAGATCAATAAATAAATAATTGAATGATTTAAAAAAATTTTTTTATTTACTTGAATGGTTTGTTTTTCTTTTTTTTCAACTGTGGATGGTATTTATTCCATAGGTTCTTTCAAGTGACCCCCCCCCCAAAAAAAAAAAAAAACAAACCATTCAGGTAAATAAATAAGAATAAAAAAAATTATTGAATTATTATTTATCTGCTCATAACGACTATACATTCAAAAACTTTTATCCGTTAAACAATGCTTCAAGCAAATCACGCCATACTTCTTACTCTTAGAATTGCATTTCCAGATAATTTTGAATAACCTACAAAAACTTCAAAGAAATGAAAAGTCTCAACATTCATTTCTAAAAAGAAAAAGAAATGACATGCATTTACTAATGATGACTTTGGATACGAATATGTCTTTGTTTCTTTATTTGCTGTGGTTGATATCTATTGCGACCGTGAAGATCTGATAATAAATAAGACAATATGGTGGTATATTTACAAGGGAATGTATCTACAGAAGTACAGAATAGCATGTTAAGATTAGATATTACAGAAAGTTTGCTCTCCCTCATTTGTCGTAGGTTACTCTATACATAATGTCTAGAAGAGTCCATAGAAATAGGATAGATCACCATCATTCCATGACAATATAAAAAATTTCTTGATTAAAAATTTTTTTTTTAATTATCTAACCTGACACTTAACATTTGAGGTTTCATTTAAACATAGAATTAGAAATAAAACAATCTTTTTTTTATGTCGTATATAAAATAATGTATTCTACATAAGTAGTTTATATATTTTGTATTTTTTTTTTATATAAGAAATAAACATAAACCGTTTTTTCTTTAATTTTTGGTTAATTTCTATTACTTATTAAAATATTACATTTATAAAAAAATTACTTTAAAATTCTTAATTTTTTGGGCTAATTATAAAAATGTATCTTTTTTTCTAATACTTTTACATAAGAAACACTTGTACCTTTGAAACTATAATATTCATGACTAACATATTGCAAGCATTATTTCTTACTTAGCCATCCCAGTTAAGCTATGATGTTCTTAGCCAATGAAAATTCTTTCTGTAGCTCATATATCTTTTTTTTACCGACTACCTTTATACTCTAAAATGCGGAAACATCCAACAAAACTATTTCTCTTATTAAATTCTATGTGAAAGTAAAGTGGCTTTTATTATTGAAAAAAGATAACTTGGGAGATTTTATAAAATTTCTTGTCAAATATTAGATTTGTAAATCTGAGATTTTAAAGAATCTTTTTTTTTTTCAACTTTCCACTTCAAATAATTGTTTATGTATTTCTTTTTTTTTTTTTTTTTTACATTTTATTTCCTTTCTTTTTTGTTTACATTTTTAAATTATGCTAAATTATTATCAATTAAATTGTGATTATGTTTTTAATTTTTTTTCAATTATTTTTTCATTAAAATTCAAAATAAATTCAAAATAAATTTTTCATATTAAATATATTCTATAATTTAATTGATTACATTTGACTAAACTCTATTCTAAATTGATGTAAATCTTATAAATTTTCAATCCCAATCATTAAATTATATTCTTGAAAAATGCATATCATTTTAAATATGAGCAAACACACCTTTTTTTTTTTTTTGATGTATGAAAACATATTTTATTCATTTTTTATTATTAAAATCATTTAAAAAGAAAAATTTATCAAAACATTTAAAAAAAAAAAAGAAAGAAAAAAAAATCCCATATTTCCAAACCTTCCAAAAGACTGGTTCATGTCCACTCTGAATAGCTCTATCCCATCCCCACCTGCCAAATAAATAAAAGAACATTTTGAAACTGCTATGCCTCTCCCCAAATCAGCATCCACCATCATGTCACCTGAGACCATTGGAGATTCCTCACCTGAAATGTTCTAATCGCCAATATTGAGTTTTGAACAAATCTTTGTCACAACCAGCCAGAAAAAGTTTTGCAAAAAAACAAAAAAAAAACAAAGGTTCCAGATTCTGTCCATGTAATCTCGTCCTCTTCCCTACCCTGCCAGCCAACCCCTTAACCCATTTCCATACCTCCTTTTAGTATGTGAATTAAGTTAGACAATGATTTTGGGTCAATTTTTATTTTTTACCATATCTCATACTGAGGATGTGTCTTATTGAAAAGTTTTTACATCATTAATAGTCCATTTGATTGAATCGAAAACAAAACAAAAAATATATATATATATAAGAACGATAATGCGCTTTCATTTTAATTTCCTCAGCGAAACATGAATTGAAAATATGAGATTTATTTTGCTAATGGCAGATTGTTGAAAGTCGTTAGGAATTGAACAAATTAGACAAAGATCCTCTACTTTATTAAATATTTTCTATTAGAGAAACTATGATACTGAACTATGAAATGGTCATTGTGTGAAATAAGATGATAAACAAAGATATATATTGTCGTTGAATACTCCCTTAGTGTTTACTATGTATACCCACTGACTTGGCATTTATAGGCAATTAATTTCCCTCAATTCTTCTATTAATTGACAGTGGTCTTCTAGTAGATTGCTGGCATACAAAGTCAAGGATAACTGTGACTGGGTTCGAACTAGCAGTAATTATCTCTTTCTACTCTGATGAGTGCATAAGTATGAAACAGTAGTGTCTGTAGATATAAAAATAATTGTTTATATTTATTTAAGGATACTATAGTTATATACATATATGGCAATATATATTAGATATATAATGATTCCCTATGGAGAGGAAATGCAGAAACCGTTGTTTAGATTAATTGTCATATGAATATATATATATATATATATATATATTCATAACTTATGACCTAGTTTTATTCACATATTGAGTACTGCTGAAGTAAATGCTGAGTATCAATACATCTAATATCAAATTACTCCTTATAACAATTTATGTGGATACACAAAATATTACAATATATACAAGAAAGATATTTTTACATTCCTATGATGTTTCGGTAAAATTCATACCCTCATCATAAAAGACAAGAAAAAAACTCGTGTATTCTTTCCAAATTAATAATAATGAAATTAATTAATTAAATTAGTGCACATCTGAAGATGTTATGAATAAATTTTACTAAAACGTCATTATTCTTTCTTGTTCTTGTCTATATCTTGTCAAATATTTTCTTTTTTTTTTCTTTTTTTGCGCTCACACACACACATATAGTTACAATTATAAAAACATAGATACTATTGAGGTATGTGCGTTTATGAATAATATTTCAAATTGTAACAAATATTAAGCTCAATGAAAGTCAATTTCCACTTTCACAGCATGTATACCATTAGTTATCATTCCCAAACCAAAAATATAAGCTTTTCTTCATTTTTTTATAGGTGTGAATTTTGGTTTTGGAATGGTAACTGATGATATAAACTAGAAGTGGCCAACCTTTTCATCTTGTGTGCCAATATTTTTTTACAATCAATTCTGATGCGCGACATAAACATCCACTTCTTTTCTGTCTTTCAAACTGTGTTGTAATACGGACATATTTTAAAGTTATAATAACTTGTATTTATTTAAAAACTATATATGCTCTATAATTTTGTTATATAACAAACATGTAAACAAACATTGACCAATTTATTAAAAAAAAATGACAAATGTAATATTTGTATAGGAAAGAATTTCGCTTTTTAACACGTAATTCCTGTTGATCGTTTCAATTATTTTAGAAATAGTAATAGGAACATATGAGCATAAATAAATATGAATAAATATAATCTGAATAAATATAAATATTTATGAATAGATATGAATAAATATAAATATGAATAGATATGAATAAATATAAATATGAATAGATATGAATAAATATAAATATGTATAGATATGAATAAATATAAATATAAATAGATATGAATAAATATAAATATAAATAGATATGAATAAATATAAATATAAATAGATATGAATAAATATAAATATAAATAGATATGAATAAATATAAATATGTATAGATATGAATAAATATAAATATGTATAGATATGAATAAATATAAATATAAATAGATATGAATAAATATAAATATGAATAGATATGAATAAATATAAATATGAATAGATATGAATAAATATAAATATGAATAGATATGAATAAATATAAATATGAATAGATATGAATAAATATAAATATAAATAGATATGAATAAATATAAATATAAATAGATATGAATAAATATAAATATGAATAAATATAAATATGAATAGATATGAATAAATATAAATATGAATAGATATGAATAAATATAAATATGAATAGATATGAATAAATATAAATAGATATGAATAAATGAGTAGAAGGGGCTTAGTTTCTTGTCATCATCAAAAGGATACAATGCATCACTTGTAAGCATCTAATGTGCCACAAGTTGGCCATCCCTGAGATATATACACACACAATATTGCTTATGGACAATGAAATTAAAGTATGTCAGCAAGAGTTAAAAAATGAAATGAAAATAGTATGTAGATATATAAGTAAAACAGAACCTATATAATCAAGTTTCACAATCTATGCTCTTTGCAAAATATCCTCTTTTTTTTCTAAATAAATTTAAAGTTTGAAGTATACTGAAAATCTATAAGTGAAAATATTTTCGTTTATGATAGTAAACTATCTTTTAATAATTCACACTAAAGATAAAAATAAACAGCTTTCTCTGAACATTTTTATACTACAACTAATTTCTGCATGTTTTTTTTTTTTTTTTTTTTTTTTTTTTTTTTTTTTTTTAATAATATCTGTTTTCTAAAACCAGGAAAGACTATTAATGTGAAAGATTTTAGAGCTTCTTTGCAATATGAAGCAAGGTAAAAATTGACCCATTTTTCCTCTTCTCCCTGTTCCCAAATAAGCAGCCATTTCTGTCACTGTCAAACATTGTGATCCGTTGAATTAAAATGAAATAAAAGACAATTCAGTCAAAGAAATATGTTTGCATATGAATGCAAAATAAAACTGTTGATGTAAATACCTCATTTTTCTTTGTAAAATCTGAGGAATAAATAAATTCGTTTCATAATTTTTTACAAATGTTTTGTGTTTTTTTGTTTGTTTGTTTTGTCCCAATAAATATGTACAAATGCTTATTTTCAATTGTTGCAATATGAATTTGTACGATGGTGTGTCCGTGTGGTGGGGTTGATTGATTTGAATTTAATAAAAGTTGATAGTGTTATGAAATATCATGTGAAATCTTGACATCTGAGGACATATGTAGGGGCCAGACTCGATTGGTCGTGTTTTGGCATCAATTTGACCAACTGAAAAAAAAAAAAGAAAAATATGTTTCTGATATATATATATATAAGAACAATCAAGGCAATGGGAATGAAATGGTTACTCGACACAAGCAAGTGTAAACTTCAACCTAATATAAATATTTATATATAAATATATTAATCCCATTCAAATAAAAAAAAAAAAAAAAAACTCCATACAAATACAATACAGGGTAGAGCTTGTCATAAGGGAATGAGAATAAATTAAGACTGTAAATTTATTGTTCAACAGAATACTCAAAAAAACAGTTTAAATTTTTAAAAAATTCTTATTCTGCAGAGTTTCAAAAAATGCTATTCTTGCTATTCTTCTTCACTTCAGAAGAAAGAAAGAAATTAGCAACTTATTATTATAGCCGAGGTAAATTTTGCTGGTTATGGCATTAAATGAAACAGCACTTTATGATGGTTCATCATAAATGGGGAGGGGGAAAAAAAAAAGTGTTCATGTCAGTTAGAAATATGTGAAAATATGGAGGAAATGGGGAAAAAACCCAAAACAAATGAGGAGTTCCAGCATGCATGAAGACTCACTCAATGGTAAATCCAAAAAGCAAAGGAATTAAAATAAAACAAAAAAACAAATAGTCAAAATTTGAAAGTCAGTGGAACGCGCAAGTGAGTTGTAAAGTGAAAAATAATCCAAATAGAGTTGTAATTTCAGAGCGAGAAATAATCTGATTGGAAAAGAAGTTCAATGTAGCTTACATGAATAAAAATTGCTGTTGCTGAAAAAGCCCCCTAATCATAGTTGATTTTCAGTTATTTACACATAACCAACTGAATTGCAGGGTTGGTTTGACGCCAAACCAACTTTGCGATTTTTGTTGAGTATTAAGAAAAAAAAAGTCATCTGAGAAGTCTCAATAATCGCTCAAAAATTAAATGAAAACTGATAAAAACTTGATAAATGTCATCAATCATGCAAAAATGTAATGCTTTACCAGTGTTTTGTTTAATTTTCGAGCGATTGAGATTTCCCAGATAAACATTTAATGTCAGGCATTTTTTTCTTTTTCTAACTTAACTCTCGACATTACTTGTTTCAAAGTAAATACAATAGAACCCCGGGATACGGTAGCTCTAAGAGAAGTTGTTTTTTTCAGGTTATAATGTGGAATACAGTATTTTTCCAGCCCCTGGTTACAATATTTTCCCCGCCTTACATTGTTATTTATAATTTTATTTGATTATATACATGTGTATTATATACTGTACTGTATTTTGTTACTAATTTTTAATACCGTATCCTGGGGTTCTACTGTAAATGCTTTAAAATATGTTAAAACATCAAAGATTTATCCAGGTAAGTAGAAGAATTATCTTGCCTTCATCGTCGGGTAGTGTTCGAGGCATCCCTCAGATCCGTGTTGGAGCATGCCTCACTTAAGGGAACAGTTTATCAAGATGTATTCGATAGTCAAAAAAACAAAAAAGCAAAATTTAATTAACATCTTGTGCATTTCAGAGGCTACACTGGAGATTGATGACCTAATACGACAGTCAGTGTAATCGGATTGAACCAGCTTCCTCTGAAGACTGAAGTTTGTAAAGAAATTAAATTCAGAAGCAGTCCTCAATTGCATTTATATCCCTGTCAAGGGAGGTGACAACATTGTTTTTGCCAGGAGGTGTCACTGTGTTGGATAATATAAAGGAGGGGGAAGCATGAGTCAGGTGGTTTCTATTTTCACGTTGGTTCATTCTTTTTAATTTGTGATTTTATCTGTGTTGGACCTTCGTCCACGAGTTAGTGTTTAAACTGCTGGCAAGCACTCATCTTCTCTTTGTGTAAGTTTACTGGAATTGTCTTTTTTTCGAATGAGTCAATAAACTAAATGAATTTATTTGTTATCTTGTGGTAGGCATGCAGTTCTAAGAAAGAAACTTTGTTCATGGAATCTACGTTTAGGTTTGAGCACAGATAAAGAGTGGGGGGTAATTATTGATAGTGTTTTCTGCTAGATGGGTGTTTTTTGTGAAAGTTTAGCGAGGGGGGGGGGCATAGATTGGAGCACCTGCCATGAAAATAACGATAAAGCAGAGACAAACTCACAACATCTCTTCTGTGAGAAAGAAGTTGTAGGGAAGAGAAAAGGACATCCCCCACAAGACTACGAAGTCTATTTTGAACTTTATCAAAGCAGGATAAGTCCTTTCTAGCAGCTCCTGCCCAGATGTGGCAACAATATTCCATCCTTGGACATACTTGGCTCTTATATAGATAGAGAATTGCATCAGCAGTGAGATATCTACTGGGTCGATAGAAGGATCCCACCATTTTTCCAGCAGCCTTGGCAACGGATTTAATGTATGAATTCCATTTAAGATCAGGAGTAAAGGTCAAGCCCAGAAGCTTGTCAAAACATGAGGACTCTCCAAGATGAGAGCCATTCATTTTAATTGATGCCAGATGGGGATCAGAACGTTGATGTTGACATTAAATGACTTCATGCTTTGTCTGGAGCGATTTCCATAATAAATAAATTCCCAACAAATAAAGTGGATGCCATGACCGGAAATCAAAACCAAAAACTTGAGATTTTCAGTTTGAACTTTTCTTGGCCTTTTTGGTCAAGATCAAAGTGTAGTATCTATTCTTCAGATGCTGCACTTCCATTTCTTGTTCTCTTTCGGTGGAGGAGAAATCCTTCACGACTGAGACAATTTTTATTTTTGTACCTTTTCTCCACGTTAAAAAACGACCCTGGTGTCTAACTCTGTCCCGTGGGGAGGCATAGTAAATAGGTACAATTATATGATTCTCCTAACTGAGCAAAATATGCTTCTCTGATCACACATTATTAGCCTGAAAGGATTACGTGTGACTAGAAAAGCATATATTTGCTACTAATTTTGTTTTGGTTGATCATTACTTTCGTTTGCTCTGTAATTATTATTATTATCTATACTTCGGCCGTTATCATTCTGTGCATCTCTAAAAAAGGAAAGTGGAAGAATGTTCCAAATAAACCTTGTCACCCCTTAAAAATGAAACAAAAAAAAAAATTGGTGTCGCTTTTAAGGCAAAGCTAATAAAAATGATTTGTTCTTTTTGGCCAAGATCAAAGTGTAGTATCTGTTCTTCAGATGCTACATTTCAATTTCTCGTTCTCTGTCAGTGGAAGAGAAATCCTTCACCGCTGGGGAAATTTTTTGTTCTTTTTCTTCACATTAAAAAAAACGACTCTGGTGTCTAAATCTGTTCCGTGGGGAGTCATTGTAAATAGGTACTATATTTAATGTAAAAAAGTTTTAATATTACAAAAGTAACTTCTGATTTAATTAAAAAATGCCCTGGAAATGCCCCTTCTTATTAATTATAAAATGCCCTGGAAATGTATCTTCTGATTAATAATGAGATGCCCTGCAACTGTCTCTTCTGATTAATTATAAAATTCCCTGGAAATGTCTGTTCTGATTAATTATAAAATGTCCTGGAAAATGTCCCTTCTGATTATTTTTCCTTTTGTTTACTTGCCTCCCCACAAGGGCAGAGTTAGACATGAGGTCGGTTTTAAATTTGAGGGGAAACCAGCTCCCCAAAAGGGGCAGTCTGGTCAGTTTATGATTTAAACATTACTTTATTTCGAGTATATTTTTAACAGTGGGGTGAGGGATTGAAAGCAGTCCCGGAAATGGCTGAAACCGTTTATGCATTAAACATTATTTTATTTCATGTATATTTTTAACAGTAGGGTGGGGAATTTGTAGTCAGTCCTTGAAATAGCTGCAACCAATTACGTTTTAGACATTACTTTATTTAATGTATATTTTTTAACAGTGGGGTGGAGGATAAGAAGTCATTCGCGGAAATGGCTGAAACAGTTTACAATTTAAACATTACTTTATTTCATGTCTATTTGTAACATTAGGGTGGGGGATATGAAGTTATTCCCGGAAATAGCTAAAATAGTTTACGATTTAGACATTACATTATTTCATGTATATTTTTAACAGTGGGGTGGTGGACATGAAGTCAGTACCGGGATTGAATGAGATAGGTGGAAAGTATATACTGGCAGAATATGCAGTGTCACCCAGGATTGGATAAGATAGGTGGAACATATATACTATGAGAATACCCAGAATTGATTAATGTTTTTGTAATAAAATAATCAGCCCAGGCAATATACCAAAGTTATTATTTTAGTAAGGAGGGCAATAATGTGGGTTAAATTTATGAAAAATGATTGTCATAATTAGTATCATATCCAAGAGTTATGAAAAATGATGAAATGCCAGTAATTGATTGGTGTGTTTGTAATGAAATGATCAGTCCAGACAATATATCAAAGTTTTTATTTTAGTAAGGTTGGGCGATAATGTGGGTTAAAATTATAAAAAAATGATTGTCGAAATTAGTAACTTATACAAGAATTATTAAAAAATGATGAAATATGAGTTAATTGATTGGTGCGTTTGTAATGAAATCATCATCCCAGACAATATATCAAAGTTTTTATTTTAGTAAGAGAGGAGGGGGCTAAAATGTTGGGTAAAATTATCAAAAATGATTGTTGAAATTAGTAACATATCCAAGAATTATGGAAAATGATGAAATGTGAGTTAATTGATTGGTGTGTTTGTAATGAAATAATCCAGCTAGGAAATATATCAAAGTTATTATTTTAGTAAGGTGGGGGGGGGGCGAAAGGTGTGTTTAAATTATGAAAAATGATTGTTGAAATTAGTAACATACTCAAGAATTATGAAAAATGATGAAATGTGAGTTAATTGATTAGTGTGTTTGTAATGAAATAATCAACCCAGACAATACACCAAAGTTATTATTTTAGTAAGGGTGGGTGGGGCCGATACAGTTTTTACAAAAGGGCTAGAATAATATGATGGTGTCTTCATTCATTCTGAACGCCCACTGAATGCCCAGCAGCAATATATTACATATGAAATATGCCACTGTGGAATTTCCACAGGTCCCACTAGTTGTTGTTGTTGTTGTTGTTATTATTAAATAGAAATCGCTCCAGACAAGGTATGAAACCATATGATGTAAGACACTAAAAAAAAAAATAATAATAATCAGCCAACAATAAGTAGAAAATAGTAGTTCTTCCCCCCTGTTGTTAGACGAATCACTCATGGAATGTGAGGACTAGAGGACAAAATATGAGAAGTGAGATTTTGTTACATACTATTTTGTTTTTGCATAATCATATCTACATCCTCAATCGCAGCAAATATATTAAAAACTATCCAATCTTACATTCAGTTGATCCACCTGTCCAACATTTCTCAGACTTTTAGATCACAAAGCTGGAAATTTTGGAAGCCAAAGTAATTGGCTTCCTGTGTTTACTCACAGAACAAGGAATCATAGACACAGAATGTGGGAAGGCAGTTAACCAATTACGCATGATGCTAGAAATCTTATCTGGCTTCTTTTTTTTTTTTTACTTTTTCAGGATACTAAGAATATCATTACTGACTGAGCTAAACAACGGCAAACGTGAAACCATTTATCAAAAAAATAAATAAATAAATAAATAAAAAGGGTGTGCTTTGGGAAATTTGGTAAAACTTCACTTGGAATTTATATCCTGCAAGCGATCTCTTCTACATAAATAAAAGTAAATATATATGTGTCTGTGTTTCAAAAATAAAATAAAATAAAATTGATAAAAGGGTTTTAAATGGTAGCCTAATCGAGCACTGTATTCACTAACATGAGGGTTGTCAGATGCTCAGGACAAGGCTCTTCTAAAAGACAACTTTAATCTTCACAGTATAAAA
This sequence comes from Euprymna scolopes, assembly GCF_053919585.1. Classification (NCBI taxonomy): domain Eukaryota; kingdom Metazoa; phylum Mollusca; class Cephalopoda; order Sepiida; family Sepiolidae; genus Euprymna; species Euprymna scolopes. The sequence goes on from NW_027633515.1 coordinate 28,965, forward strand.
TTTAATCTTCATTTTTCTCATTTTCTCTTCTCTTTGTTTTTCCTGTGGATCCTACTGGATGCCAAACATTTACCTGCCATTTCAGAAACTCCATCAAAGAGATCCCTTTAAGTACAATTGTTTGGATCACTCTTACATTTGGTTCACAGAGTATGGTCACCGGGCAGTTTTAAAAATATTTTTTATGAACCTGTTGGTTTCTATGATAACTAGAATGATAGAAATCTTCCCAAAATTCGAGTTTCTTTTCATGTCGTACATAAGACTTTGATACTCTACTTTTTTTCTTCTTTTCCAATTTTCTTATCTTTCTGTTTTAATTGGTGATGAGGCATCCTACAAGATGTCAGACATTCACCCACTATTTCAGATTCACAACTGTATAAAAATTAAAATTTATTCAAATTGGAGTTTCATATGAACACTTAAAGAGACAACAAAGGATAAAAATAAAACAATACTTATTAGCATGTTTATTTATGATATGAAAAATGTTAACACACAAATATTCAGTATTCATTAATTATTTCTATCTTCCTCTGTAGTTTTTTTTTTTTTTAGTAATTCTATTCAAATTTCATTAACATCTTTCTTCGTTGCAGTTGGTTACCATAAGGGAGAGATAGAATCATAAAATGACTTCCACTGTCGTGGTGTGTCAGATTAACGCTCTCATTTTTGTAAACAAACAAACAGACACTCCCCAAAGTCGCCTCGAATATACATGCTATAAATCGCAACAATCGTTTTTAACAAAGAAAAACGCATGACTTATTTTTTTGTAACTAAACAAAAACAACCCACTTTAATTGCAAACCAAGATTAACATATACGCAGCCAAGAAACACCGAAGACATTTTTTACTGTAAGAATTTCAGCCTGAGGTTAATTATAGTCATTTGTTTGTTTATCGCTCCAATGTCAGTAGCTGGGATGTTTTATCATGAAGTGAGCAACCTATTTTTTTTTTTTTTTTTACATGGAGTTCACCACTTATCAAGGCTCAAGGGCCACTCGGGGATAAGAGTTATTGTGTGTACAGTAATCAATGGGATAGTGTAGTAATAGTATTGGAGAATTGATAAAGTGTCATTACCTAATGGGGCGGCTCATCAGGAACTTGTTTGTGTTGGACTTGAAGACATCCAGGTTGAAGTCAGGTGGGAAACAGGCAAGCGGAACAGAGTTCCACAGGCGTGCAGTTCTAAGAAAGAAGCTTTGTTCATGGAATTTACGTTTTGATTTAGGCACAGATAAGGAGTGGAGAAAATTATTGACGGTGGTTTTAGCTAGTCGGGTGTTTTTTGAAAAAGATTGGCGAGGGGGGACCAGAGAATGGAGCTCAGACAAGCACTTGCCATGGAAGTAACAATAGAACAAAGATAGGCTCGCTACGTCTCTTCTGTGGGAAAGAGGTTGCAGGGAAGAGAAAAGGGCATACCCACTAAGCCACAAAGTCTATTTTGTACTCTGTCAAGGCAGGATAGGCTGTTTTTAGCAGCTCCTGCCCAGATGTGACAGCAGTACTCCATCCTTGGACGTACTTGGCTTTTATATAGATAGGGAATTGTGTCATTAGTGAGATATCTTCTGGAATGGTAGAAGGATCCAACCATTTTCCCAGCGACCTTTGGCACAGACTTGATGTATGTGTTCCATTTAAGATCAGGAGTAAAGGTCAAACCAAGAAGCTTATCAAAATATGGGGCCTCCCCTAGACAAGAGCCATCCATTTCGATTGATGCCAGATGGGGATCAGAGCGTTTATGATGTAGAGATAGGAGCTTGGTTTTAGATGCATTAAAGGTAACCAGCCACCTCTTTCCCCACTGTACCACGCGCTCAAGATCAGAGGAGAGAGAATCAGAGAGAACATCATCATTTACGGCCTTTGAGGTGTTGCCATAGATAGTCGTGTCATCAGCATAGATGTCAGCGAAAGATTTTAGTATGTGTTTTGGGAGATCATTGATGTAGATCAGGAAGAGAGTTGGGCCCAGTATGGACCTCTCAGGGACTCCAGCATTAATACTGTGGGCCTCTGATTTCTGCCCATCAACCACTACTCTTATGAGCCTATCAGATAGAAATGATTTAATAATCGAGAAAACATTTCCAGTTATACCGTAGCTGGAAATCTTGTGTAGTAGGCTTTTATGCCAAACCTTATCGAAGGCCTTTGATATGTCAATAGCAATTGCCCTAACAATGAAGCCTTTGTCGAGAGATTCGCTAATTCTATGAGATATAACCGTTAGCACATCTACTGTAGATCTAGCAGAACGGAAAACCATATTGCGTGTCGCTAAGAAGGTTATTTCTGCTGAGGTGGTTGACTACTTCTCTATTTATTGTGGATTCCAGCAACTTTACTCATGACACACAGGAGACTTATTGGTCTGTACTGAGAGGGAGATGACATCACCTGAATTCTTAAATACAGGGCATACTAATGAGGTTTTCCAGAGTGTTGGAAAGCACTTCTCCTTAAGGCAACGCTTAAACAGTTTGGTAAGTTCTGGTTGTAATATTTTTAACACTATAATTGGAATACCGTCAGGACCAGTTGCTTTACTGGAGTCAAGGTTCTTGATTAGCTTGGCGACCTCACGCACAGATATTTGTATGTTGCATAGTGTGTTGTCTGTTATAAGAGGGAATACGGGGAGTTGATGGCCTTCGTCACACAGGGTAGAATTTGCCGCAAAGTTCTTGGCAAATAGTTTGGCCTTGTCGGATGCTGTCGAGATGACCTCTGATGCATCGATAATGGTTGGGATAGAACGCATGTTTCTGTTCAGGATCCTATTTGCTATTTGCCAGATCTGGTGGGAACCAAGCCGCTGCTCAGCTACTTTGGATTTAACGGATTGAGCATATAGTTCTCTTGCATTTTTTATTACTTTTTTACAGTGGTTGCTGGCGGTCCTGAAAGCAGCTTTAGTCTCAGTGCATCTATTACGTTGGTAGCTATGGAAAAAGTGATTTCTGTGTGCGATGGCAGCAGCACGTTCAGGGGAGAACCATGGCTGGCTGTTAGGTTTTTGTTGGAATTTTCTGGATGGTATGAATTGGTCTATGCCTACAAGTAACCATTCGGTCAGGTCTGATACTATTGGAGACACATCCTTTTTAAACATGGAATGGAGAGGTAGATCAGATATGAATGTATGGAAGCTATCTCAGTCCGCCATAGAGTATCGGTATACAGTACGGTGGAGAGGTACGTCTGTAGATTTATTATATTTCATTTTTATCTTAACTGATACAACGCAGTGGTCGGAGGATCCTAGAGGAGATAGAACGGAACATGAGCATAACTCAGGGGAAGTGGATAGAAAAAGGTCTAGAATGCTTGCGTACTGACCGGTAGTATCGGGCACACGGGTGGGCTCGCGAACAATCTGAGTGAGGTCATAGGCAATGGCAAAATCATGACAGAACCTCCCCTCATCAGCAGCCAAGAGACTCAGCAATAGTAGTTCAAACACCTCTTTTCAGGACTAACTACCAAATTAATAATGCGATTCAAACGGCCCTTTTGAAAACAAGTCACAAACTACCTGAATGTGATACACACTTTGCTCTCTATTACTGCCCGCCTTCTCAGCCTTCTCTCTACGGCCAATGACTCCTATAGCCTTCAGCTCACTCCTGCACTCTGGCACTTCCAACCACCAGCTCTTTTTCTTTTTTTTTTTTTTAAATTAAAACTGGTTTATTAATCGTTTGATCCTTAATTTATTTCAATAAATCTATTTAATTTAACATATCCTCTGAAGTTTTATTTCCTTTTACATATATCTCCCCCTTTAATCTTCCCACAGTTTGAATGATCTCCCCTTTCACATGACTCTTTTGAATTAACGGCGAGAATATTTCATTTGTACACAACAATACAGAAGCATCAAGAACATTAATTGCTGAACGTTTGAAATTTATTAAAATTTTCTACATAAAATAAATTTGGTCTTTTGGCTGATTCCACTTGTCTTGAATAGAGAGGCAAATCAACAAATATTTTGTAAGTGAAAATACCAATGAATGACACAGGTTTTTTTTCTTTACTCTGAAATTTACTATACTTATGTGTAGACATTCATAATGCGAATTGAATGGCGTCAGTCTCACGTCTCAACGTTTTAACATAAATTGGCAGATGCCAAATAGGCTATTTTGAATTTGAGCTGTTGTTTCAGTAAAACATTTATAGCACAGATTCTCATCTACTTCCCACTATGACATTTTGTACATATCATGCCATGAGTAGACAAATTATTTGGCACATTTAAAGGAAAAAAAGAAAAAGATCATTTGTAAAGGTCAAGGTGGTTTATTTTAACTTGTAAGTACATATGGTACGTTTTAGATCTATCCAAGTATTTTTTAATAGCAAATTTATATAAGATTACTGGGTGCAAAACACTGTATATCAAATTTTAAACCTGACTAATATAATTAAAAATTCATATTTTTCACAAAGGATCATAACTTAAAAACTGGGAGAGCCTGTTGCTATTAAATTCACATCATGAAGGTTTGTAAGTGTAAAATTAATTAGAAGACATTCCATGCAATGGCATTTTTTTACCAAAAGAATTTTTTGATTTGAAACGGAATAAGGAATCAGCAATTAATAAGTTTTCCAATTTTTTTTACAAGGAAGTCATCACATATCAAGGCCTGAAGAGTACTCAAGGATAAGGGTTAATGAATGTAAGATGATAGTTTAGTAATCGCCAATGGTGTAGATTGGGTAGAATTTGATCATTTAAGGGGATAGGTCAACAAGAACTTGTTTACATTAGACTTGAACGCTACCACATTGTAGCCGGCTGTGAAGCAGGACAATGGAACTGTATTCCATATGCAGGCAACTCTAGGAAAGAAGCTTTGTTCATGGAATTTGCATTTAGAATTAGGCACAGATAGTGTGGGGAAAATTGTTGATAGTGGTTGTAGCTAGTCGAGTGGTTTTTTGTGAAAGTTTGGCAAGCAGGGGAGGGCATAGATTGGAGCTCAGACGAGCACTTGCCGAATCCATATGTATGGTGTGTTATTATAATTATTCTCATTTTTCGTCTTCATATCTCATACTGAGGTTAGATTTCAACTTCTCCTGTCGGTTGCAATCTCGCCTCTGCCATCTGTTAGGATCAGGTCGTCATCAACTGATAACCTCAATGTCTTAAGCAACCTTAACATACTTTTTTGAAGTTTGTATCAGCTTGTTAGATTTTAGGCTTAAAACGAATTTCATTGGTTGAAAAATATTGAGTTAACACCTTTCTATGAAAACTAACTTGCTTTTGGAAGTGAAGAGGAGAGCGCATCTCAACAAAGGGGAGAAACAAAAAGTAGTCATTTGAGCCAGTTGCTTTTTGTGATTCATTAGAATTGCATCTTGATCTCACTACAGTGGAATCGTATCAGTTGATATATTCCTCGTTGGCATAATTTATAAAGACGTTAGAAAATATATTTCATTGTACAACTTATATTTACTACTTGCATTTATTTGCATTATTGGCAATGAGCGCGCCCTTCCCTTTCTTGGTGCAATGAATGAGGTACTGTCTGGGAGGATAGCTCCATCAGACCTTTATAAAAAGGAACCAATATTTAGTATTGAGAAAATCAGTAGAGAAACGTTCCTATTTTCCTCATATTTTTTTTTTACTTAGTCCACCAGTCTATAATAAAGACCAATGTGTATTTATTTGTATCTATATATTAATACCGGAGTAACTTTAACGTACATACATATGTGTCACAGTTTCCAGATTATAAATTATTGATCGGACGATCTTTTTTAAAAAGTGATAACATACTACGAACATTAAATTAGTTTAATAGATACGCTAATTTAATGTTTGTGCTCTTTTACTTTTTATTCTCTTTTTTAATAAATAGGATCTCCCGATCACTGATGTAAATGCAATATAAATAAAAAATATGTCACTTTTGAGCCATACATGAAACTAAAATATACCTTCTTGGTCTTCTGGCTAGGATTCAAGAGTAGTATCTGTTCTGTCTAAAGATGGTTTTATGAAATCGTGGGGTTTCTGTTAACGCCAGGCATCAATACAATGGGAATATGTCACAGACTCCTATAAGGATATTGGAGATAAACCTTAATAACCGGATATATTCTGACACTACGTTAACCAGATTACTTAGATAAATACTTTTATAATTTTAACATAAAGGCTACAATAATATTGCAGGGTTTCCATTCAGGTTGAATGTCCATGGTATGCCCAGCAGCAATATACTACATATGAAAGATGACACTGTGGAATTTCCACAGGTCTCACTAGTACAAATAAATATAGATCCATCCTACCACCCAAATGTTTTAGTGAGTAAAAAACATACCCTTTTCAACTGAAATCATTTTAAATGGTGAAAAGCGAAAAACGAAATAGCAAGCCAAACAAGTACTGTCCTTGGAATGAATCTGAAAAGAAATCTGCCTCTCTAAATAATAAAAAAAAAAAATCTCTGTTTGATATTTTTTATTCTTTACGTCATCAGAAATGATAATAATGTATATAAAAAAATAAGTTAATGATGTAATTCATCATCCTTTTTTCAATCAAAACAAGGTATATTGCCCTTTGGAATGTAAGGAACTACTATTTTGGATCGTGTATAACGGCAGGGGACTGTGGGGAGTTGACCAGCGAGATGTCTCTTCATATTACATTTATACTGTAGATTAACTTCAGTTAGGAAAGTAGGAAACAGGTAGGAAATTCCAAAGTCTAGCAGTCTGAGTAAAAACAAAACTAGTAGAGTAAATGACGTTCTGGCATCGTTCTGCTTATTCGATTAATTAGGAGTATGTATGTCGAGGGGCGGGGTACGAGTGCTTTGAGGATGTAGCAGTCACAAATGATCTATTTTTTCTCGTGAATCAACCCCCCCCCCTCTGCTGAGTGATTCAGCCACACACTGACAAATCAGCTAGTGAGGCATATTGATTCATCTGTCCCCTAAGGAACTTTTTTTTACCACCTTTTGAAAAACACAGTCAACCAGCTAAGAGAACCCGACCATTACTGAAACCAGACATCTCTCTCTCTTTCTCTCTCATCCCTGTTCCCTCGACATATCAGTATCAACGAATTTTCACCAAAAATAACTGCTGCCAACCTTGGACTACACAAAGAACGGCTTCCTGACAGACAAACCCCAAAAAACTTTCTATTCCTTCTATCCCAACCCGGGCACAGTCCAACTTCCAACTTTCTGCTGTCCAAATAAATCCTTTTATTGTTTTCTTTTAAAATGGGTTCTGTTATTTGTTCAATGCTTTTGTGTTCGGCAGTTAATTATTTTATTAGAGGTGCTAACAAGCTAACCCCTTAAAAGTTCGTCAAAACGCATTCCATTAAAGTACTTGTAAAGCAGGCACAATTCTATGATGTTATATGAATCTTAGTGTGAACAATGGTGAAGCATATGTTTTTCATAATTTTTGACAAAGGTGTTCACTAGTACACTAAAACATTTAACACTTAATTTTCCCCATTCTTTATATGGGCTTAAACCAAAATGTAGATTCCATGAGCAAAGCTTCTTTCTTAGAAGTGCACGACTGTGGAACTCTCTTCCGTTTGCCTGTTACCCACCTGACTACAACTTGGATGTCTTCAAGTCCAACACAAACAAATTCCTGATGAACCGCCCCCCTTAAGTAAGACACTTTATCAAATCTCCAATACTAACGATTACTACGATACTATCCCATTGATTACTGTACACGCAATAATCCTTATCCTCGAGTGCCTTCCGGGCCTTGAAAAGTGGTGACCTCCTTGTAAAAAAAAAAAAAAGCTTTGAATTTTGAATATTCGTTTTTTTTTTGTTTTTTTTAATGAAGTGTCTTTAAAATTCTCAACACAAAGATGGTGATTGAGTACGTGTTGGTTTAGAAAAAAAAAATCTGCTGTGAGGGCTGAGAAAAATGTTGTGTTTCTCCACTTTCGCTCCCCTCTTACCTAGGCTGCTAAAGAATAATCCTTATTGTTTTGAAGTCTCTTAGTCAGCCAAACATGTGGTTCAGTTCTAATCTGTTTCCTTTCTTCTCGCATCCGTTTCCATACTCTTCCTCTTACTGAACTCGCCTTCCCTCTTTCTCCTCATTACTTTTCTTTTTATCTCTACTTCGCTTTCTTTATCCCCCTCCTCCCCTCTCTCTAATTATTTCCTTTGTAATAGTCCACTGTCATATATGCGCCTCATTCCATTGAGCTGCACTTCAGACGATGCTGTTTATCTTGAGAAAAGTTTTGAGGTTAACAATTTGTAACTCTATCTTCACTACAGATTTTATTTGTTTGTTTTAAGTTATGAAAGGATACATTTTACTTTGCTTTGTGCCTATTTACTTGTTTGCCTCCCCATGAGAGCAAAGTTGAACACAAGATCGGTTTTCAATGAGGGGAAAAAAATCCAGCTCCCCAAAAAGGAGCACTTCTGGGTTGGAGTAAAAATAAAAAGTGCCTCAGTCTAGAAAGATTTTTCCTTCACTGACCGAGAAAAGATAGTGTAGTATCAGAACATATACTACACTTTGTTCCTAACCAAAAGATGAAGGAGTCAATGTTTTACGATATATTAACCCTTTTACGTTATTAAATTCCGAAACATATTGTAAACGATTAATTAGAACATAAGTTGGTATTTAATTGAAAACTCCTCAGCCTAACATTCACAGGTAGCATGAATTGAAGTGAATACATTCAGAATATTGCCACGACTGCTGCAAAGAAGGTGGGCTTCCTTTACCGTGTTAGAAATTTACTCGCACCAGAGAGTATCCTATATCTTTCTTTACAAAACCACAGTTTGTCCATGCATGGAGTATTGTTGCATCCACCACTAGTTTCTCACTCTTAAACAGGGTTCAAAAATGAGTTTCCACTATAATAGGTCCTGTATAATCGGCCAAGCTGCAACCTCTGTTCCATCACTGCAGTGTTGTATCAGAAGAAAAAAAAGTAAGCTTTGTATCCTTTTTTTTGTTGTTTTTTGTTTTTTTTTAACAAAGAAGTCACCACTTATCAAGGCCCGGATGCCACACTCGAGGATAAGAGTTAATGAGTGTACAATGGTCAAAAGAAATCGTTGATAGTGGAAATTTGGTAAATTGAATTACTCAAGAGGATGGTCCATCAAGAATTTGTTCACGTTGGACTTGAAGACAACCATATCGTAGTCAGTTGAAAAACAGGAAAACGGAACAGAGTTTCACAGGTGTGCAGTTATAAGAAAAAAACTAAATCGATATTGATGATGATGATGATGATGATGATGATGATGATGATGATGATGATGATGATGATGATGATCTGTATTTTTTATTATTGTTTATACTTCTTTTTTGTTTAGTGCAAAATAAAACTTTTCTCAAGTCATTTAATAACACATAGTTTTAAAGTTGTGTTCTCAAACGGAGATTAATTCTCACTGTAACCCGGTTTGTAGCTGAGGTAGTTGCATCTTCAAACAGTATTAGATTGCAATGTTTGATTCCATGCACAACGTTAGTCTTTTCAATACTGTGTTTAAAGATATAACAAGATTGATACAACACAATCTTTCTATTTAGTTTTGTATTAGGTTTAAAAAAAAAAAAAAGGATTCAAAATTTAATACGTTAATTTTCGAAGCATAATATTTTTAAGGATTGATTGAAAGCCAGAATCATGGGTACTTGTACAGTTTAATCAAGACATTAAAAAAATGAAAATATCGAAAAAAAAAATTGTACGTATCCATTATGGAATGAAGTTCTCCGGAAATTTTTTTTTTACTTAATTTGATCAAGTAGTTTTTATTTTACAGCGAAGAAACAATTTCTTATGATACCGATCAAAAGGTAGCCATGTTTTGATTTTTAAGAAGAAAAGCTATGATTTAAAATGGAGCGCTTTCGACTCAGTTATCTCCTCCAGCACGTTGTCATAAAAACCTGTTATCCCGCCGTAAAAAAAAAAAAAAAAAAAAACTTGATCAAATTAAGTGAATTTTTTTTTTCGGAGAACTTCAGTCTAACACGGATACGTACAATATAACTTTTTTTTTTTTTTCGATATTTTTATATTTTAATGTCTTGATTAAACTGTACAAGTACTGAATCATGTTTACAAAATGTGTATGTCTGTGTCTTTCTGTTTATTCATCGATCCAATCAGTACCGAACATGATGTAATAGGTCCAATACAGGCATACAAGGTTGTGGGATGGTTGGTTGGTTGTTTTTGTTTTACGGCATATCAGCCCTTTTCGGGTTATTTAATGCTGAATCCAAAAATTTGGAAGAAAATTTTTTTAATAGAATATATTTGTTGTTTTCAAGTCGGTTTCTATTTAACCCATAGTTGGGACCCTAACAGGTACTACCACTCCGGGTCAGAGTGGACCTGGGAGCAATGGCA